>NW_019174323.1:18831601-18832329 GCF_002260705.1 Seriola dumerili
CCCCCCCCCCCCCGGTCCAACATCATGACAAACAAGAGTCCTGGAGGTGTTGTCCTCGGACTGCGGTCCTGAGAGTCCTGAATCTGCAGAGCTGCATGATACTGAAGAGATGTGGCGCTGTCTGAGGCGACGTCGTACTGTGACAAGCAGGAAGTGCAAGAGACCAAGAAGGCGTGTCACAGGTTCGTCTGGATTAGTTTAAAGTCTGCGTCTGTTTGTATCAGAGTTCATTTGAGATTATATTTTAATTGAATTAATCCTTCCCCCTCTGTGAGTGGCCTACAAAATAAGAGCGTAGGACTAGAAGGAAGAAAATTCCTTCACAATAATAAACTACATATTTTGAGACCTAAAAGTTGTATCTGTTATCGAGCAAATAATTAGCTAATTAATCAATAACTGTTGGTGTTGCGTTTATTTTAAGAGAGCATCTCCCCTCCCTGACAACATGACCTGCGTCGTGTGTAACGTGTGATTTGCGTGTTCGTCATTAGTGGATTACACACAGCTGATGTTTGTGTGAAGCAGCTGACGGAGGAAGAAGACTGAGACAAAAGGCAGATTTGATTAAAGTAAGGACGGAGGTGAAGGAGAAGAAGAACTCACACTGAGGTTATCTTATGTCATCAGCACAGATCAAAAGAGAGAGAGAGAGAGAGAGAGAGTGACAGAGAGAGAGACAGAGAGAGAGAGAGAGAGAGTGACAGAGAGAGAGACAGAGAGAGAGA
>NW_019174323.1:18833602-18833829 GCF_002260705.1 Seriola dumerili
GACGGGGGAGGGGGGGGACAGGCAGATGAAATCGTGTGTTTCCCTCTGTAATCGTCTTTGTCGTGCGCCAGACTCCAGACGACCACAGATTATTTGATTTCTATCACAATCTGTAATCCCCTCAGTACACAATATCAGTATCAATGAAAGGAAATGCTGTTTGGCGAAGACGTGCGAGCGTGCCATCGCCGGATCCTCTCTACGATACGACACCGCAGAGGATACAC
>NW_019174323.1:18833854-18939576 GCF_002260705.1 Seriola dumerili
GGAACCCAAATGTGAGAAAAATACTTGCCTGTGAATGTGGTGAAGAGCTCGTTTATTTGTTTTGTAGCGCGGTTAAGTGAAGTGTTAGAATGAGTGAGTTTGCAGCGATGTATATCGATTCCTGTGCGAAAGAGCGAGAATTGTAGCATAGACCAATTATGTAGGCCATTCATTTCCATCACCGATTTCGAGTGGATCCACCGATCTATTACAACCCAATTAATAGATTCACTGTTTTACTTCTTTTATGACAGTACTGCAGACTGTGCGTATGCCAACAACCTGCTCCGGATACCTCAAAGGTGAAACACCAACCCTCAAGTTGCAGGGCAAGGAAGTGGACGTGTGAGATGATTTGATGACTTAGTAGGGCTACATCAAACGCAGGGGGTGTCAGCACACTCCCACACTCCACAATCACCAGTAAACTCCCACTAGTCCAGATGTTTCGGTCACCCCTAGCTGCCTAACAGGACCTTCAGCAGCAAGAAGGCTCTTTATGATTAAGAGACGTTGCAAGTGAAGACATCAGGACATGCCAGTGGTCACAAACCCATCCAGTGATCACACTGTCCTGCTCAGGATTCAAATTACTAACCACACAACAAGGATGCATGTGCAAACTCATCACACAACCGGACCACATTTCCATCGACTTCAAGTAACTAGGTCAGAGTGGCATCTTCAGGTGAGGGGTAGATGATCTCGGGTAAATGTTGGGGACTGTCAGTCCAATTGGAAGATTTAAATTTTAAAAAATAAAAAAAATTCAGATTTATCAAAAATATATCTAATTTCTACTGGGCCAGTTTTGCCCGTGCCTACCAGAGGACTACAATGGAAATATGTCAGGTGAAAATGGTTAAAATGACGTTTGCAAAACCTTTTCCTCCGGCATACACATCTAACAAAGGTTAAACAGCCAGAACACTACAGGTTAGGGGGCGGAGTCAGACACTGCCAAGGATGGCGTCGGTGGAGCAGCCCACATCTAGAGGCTTCACGAAACCTGTGGGTGTGACTCACAGAGGCTGCGTCCATGTTTATTTACTGTGTTTACCTGTCTGTGGTCACCGCGCTGACAGGAAAAGATTCAATTACTCCTGTTAAACGTGTTGATGAAGGAGCTTCTTCCACTTACTGATGAAGAGTTTGAGATATAATGAAAGCCCAGAAAAAGCAAGTTAAGCTGCACTTTGGAGTTAATGATCATTGTCAATTTGATCTTACTTTTAACACATGTCCAGACTTCTTTTTTAAAACTAAAATCCCAAAAAAAAAGTTTTGGTTCACAGCACGACTTAGCCCACTCTTCTTCTCTTGCTCCCTTGAGACAGTCAGACACTACACCAGTTAGTTTGGTGTGTTTTGACCACAATTGATTGTTCTGCATTTAAGCCATCCATGTCTGCCAGGTGCACTCTGCATACTGTTCTTTCAGACACCTCTTCTCTCTCTCTCTCCTCTCTGCAGCGCGCTCACACATTACTATGCAAGCTTGCTTATTCTGCCTCATAAGCAAAACAGAGAGCGGCAGAGAGCCCTGAGGATGCAATTCTTATCTTTACATCTCTTCCGGCTCAGCAGCACCAACAGCACAAACCTTTTGATTATAATACTCGGACTTTTTGCATTCCGCTGACAGCTTCCTCTGCAGATCCTCGAAGTACCAAGAAGAAGTTTTATTCAACACCTGAGTCCACTCCGCCGTGATTGTTTTTATTCACTGCCGTGGCTGCGGTTCGGTTACCGCCGGAAAATCTCAAAAACAAATATTAATCAGGAAAAACGTGACACATTGTTTAATTTTTCTCCTCACATTAAGAAACAGCTGATAAATGAGGGAGCAGAGATGAAATCATAAAGCACCTTGTGGCATCTGTAAAGCAATCTGTCCCAGCATTGTGCCGCCATTTGTTTCCGTCTGGGGGCGTAATGTATAGGAGTTTAACACACAACACGATTTACCAAGGCAATGTAAATCAAAGGAAGACTGGAGTACAAAGCATCAGACAAACTTACTGTTACTGTAGGTAACAACAGCGCTCTGCTGCACACACACACCAACCCGTATGCTAATTCTCAAATGCCACTATCTGAGAAGCGTAAACACACAACACAGCGGCTGACGGAGAAGCCATAACTAAACAAACAGGACGGGGGATCGGGGGGACGGGTGACGGGGGGGGGAGGGGGGGGACAGGCAGATGAAATCGTGTGTTTCCCTCTGTAATCGTCTTTGTCGTGCGCCAGACTCCAGACGACCACAGATTATTTGATTTCTATCACAATCTGTAATCCCCTCAGTACACAATATCAGTATCAATGAAAGGAAATGCTGTTTGGCGAAGACGTGCGAGCGTGCCATCGCCGGATCCTCTCTACGATACGACACCGCAGAGGATACACGGACACGGTTAGCCTGCCAAATGCTAATGGGCACAGCTAACTTTATGATACTTACGATGAATAACAAGCAGCCCGTACACATATTCATCAGTGTTGGAGCCACATCTGCATATTTGACCACGATCTTTCACAAACCTGAACCCACAGCTTCAATCTGCATAAACAGAGCCACAAAAACTTTAATCACACAGTCGCCGTCAGGAGCGGATCCTGTGGAGAAACGGAGACCGGGATGATGCTACACTGACTTCATCTGAAGCATTTTATCAATTCATCAAGAATTCATCTGTGACAGATTTATTATTAAATCGTGTCTGTCAATTTATGAGGAAAAAATGCCACAAAATTCCTCCAGGTGCAGCTTCTCAAAGGGTTCGTCTTCGCTGCTTTTCTTTGTCCTCTGTGATAATTGTGCCAGAAATTCTTCAGATGTCAGATCATTCACACGTCTCAGGTAGAGGTGTGAAAGGAGAAAAAGAAGAGCAGTACAGAAACGCCACATCAATCTTCTGAAGACGTGGGATTCATATTCTTATAGGCACAAGTTCACACTTCACAAAGTTAAAATGAACCAGTTCACCTTCATTTCTTGTTGTTTTTTATTCCTTTTTAGTAGAACCTCCTTCATCCATCCATCCATCCATCCATCCATCCTCAAATCACTGCCACTTCTCAAACTACATGAGTGACTGTTGACTACGACAGAGAGAGGACTTATGTGAGTGTATGTGGAGGAACTCTGCAGCTGGAGCTTCGCGGTCTGACTCGTTCTCGATCATTCCTTGAGATCATCATTCTACAGAGGCCCTGAGAGCTCGACGCACGGCACCGTAATAAGGCAAATAAACAAACACGCTGCAAATTTCAGTCCTACAGAACAACAGGAAACAGTGACAGACCTGAGTGGGACGCATGTGCATGGATGTGATATAATGAATCCATCCCTGTGAAACTCATTCATGCTTTTAACTTCAAAAGTCATGAAGCCTTGAACAACAAGTGCACCACTTCTGTGGTGTTGTGAGTGTTTGCAGCTCATGTGCTGACAAACTGAAGAAGATGTTTTCTGAATTTGTTTGTGTTTTTTTCTCTCTGCAGTGCGTTGAGCTCTCAGGGCCGTATTATCCATAAGACCTCGGTTTCCTCGACTACAGAGGATAAAAGCGTCTCCAGCTGGACACCATCCCCCCCCCCCCCCCCCCCGGTCCAACACCATGACAAACAAGAGTCCTGGAGGTGTTGTCCTCGGACTGCGGTCCTGAGAGTCCTGAATCTGCAGAGCTGCATGATACTGAAGAGATGTGGCGCTGTCTGAGGCGACGTCGTACTGTGACAAGCAGGAAGTGCAAGAGACCAAGAAGGCGTGTCACAGGTTCGTCTGGATTAGTTTAAAGTCTGCGTCTGTTTGTATCAGAGTTCATTTGAGATTATATTTTAATTGAATTAATCCTTCCCCCTCTGTGAGTGGCCTACAAAATAAGAGCGTAGGACTAGAAGGAAGAAAATTCCTTCACAATAATAAACTACATATTTTGAGACCTAAAAGTTGTATCTGTTATCGAGCAAATAATTAGCTAATTAATCAATAACTGTTGGTGTTGCGTTTATTTTAAGAGAGCATCTCCCCTCCCTGACAACATGACCTGCGTCGTGTGTAACGTGTGATTTGCGTGTTCGTCATTAGTGGATTACACACAGCTGATGTTTGTGTGAAGCAGCTGACGGAGGAAGAAGACTGAGACAAAAGGCAGATTTGATTAAAGTAAGGACGGAGGTGAAGGAGAAGAAGAACTCACACTGAGGTTATCTTATGTCATCAGCACAGATCAAAAGAGAGAGAGAGAGAGAGAGAGAGAGAGTGACAGAGAGAGAGACAGAGAGAGAGACAGAGAGAGAGAGAGAGAGTGACAGAGAGAGAGAGAGAGAGAGAGTGACAGAGAGAAAGAGAGAGAGAGAGAGAGAGAAAGAGAGTGAGAGAGAGAGAGCGAGGGAGTGCGAAGAGAAAGTTTTGCTGAAGTGGGTGGAGGACGGGGGACGGAGGACGGGGGACGGGGGACGGCGACTCTGTGATTGACAGCCGGCCACAGATTCACAGTGACCTGTGGAGCTGGAGGATTTGAAGCAGGTGAGGAGAGTGTCTCCATCCGTCGTCACGGGGTCACCATGACGACAGGGACTTTTATTTTTTCATTTTTCAATTTCTTCCTGCGACTCTTTAAGAAAACCCACCGCCCTGCGTCCAACCTTCAACTCTATTTATCCCCTCCACTCTCTTTCTCTTAACCTCCACTCGGCTGCCTCCACTTTCATCTCCTCGCTTGGTCGTTCGTGGACTTGACCCCCCCCCCCCCCCCCCCCCCCCCCCCCCCCCCCCCCCCCCCCCCTCCCCCCCCCCCCCCCCCCAAACCCTTCCCTGCCCGTCTCCCCTGTTCTCTCATCTCCTTTCTTTCATCTTCTCTCTCCTCCTCCTCTCTCGGTCTGACTCTGCCTCTCACTGACATCCTGCTTTATGTCCTTACTGCTTTTCTCTCCTTCACTTTCCTTCTTCACTTTCCTCATCTTCTCATTGTACCTTATTTTTTTACCTCATCTTTCTTCTTCACCTCTTTCATTTTCCTTCTCCTGTTTTCTTTCCTCTTTCTGTGTTTCTTCCTCTCCCCTCTTAACCTGTTTCATTCCCTTCCCTCTCCTTCCTCCATGTTTCCTCATTTCCTCCCTCCTCTTTCTATCTGTTTCCTTTCCTCTCTTAACCCGTTTCCTTTCCTCCTCTCCTCCTTCCATCTGTTTCCTTCTCTCCTCTCGTGTCTCCTCTCGTCTGTCAGTCAGTGGAGGGTAAATAAAGGGAAGGTTATGAGGGCCATCCTGTCTGAACCCCATCCATCACGCTGCCACTTAATACCCACAGCTGTCACTGTGTGTACACAAGTGTGTGTTTCTGTGTCGTGTGTGTGTGTTGATCCCATTCAGACTGCTACAGTGTGTGTGTGTGTGTGTGTGTGTGTGTGTGTGTGTGTGTGTGTGTGTGTGTGTGTGTAGGATTTTCCAAATATCACATTAGAAATTGACAGAAGGTTACCAGAAATGTAAATACTGCCCTAACAGCAGCCCGGCATGTTTTCCTCCTTTCTGCTCAAATTGTTGGGAGTTATTTTCCACTGTGTGTGTGTGTGTGTGTGTGTGTGTGTGTGTGTGTGTGTGTGTGTGTGTGTGTGTGTCGAGGCCTGCTGAGCAGCTTGTGCGTTCCTCCACTCCTCTCTGACAGTGAGCTGTAGCACCACACAGGGTTTTTAAAAAAAAAATGTTTTCTTCTTTGAATGTGAACTCCATCTCTCACACACACACACACACACACACACACACACACACACACACACACACACACACACACCACTCTCCCAGAATGGGAAGAGAGACATTTAAATTAATTAGAAATGAATAAGAAATAAATAGATTTTTTATATGCATATTGTTTATAATAAACTTGCATATATAAATGAAATATATATTGCTAACATACTGATAAGCTCTCAACATGTTATACCATACAAATATCCCCTGATAGGTGACATGTATGGAAACATCTTGTTGTTATAGGGACATATCTGTGATATATGACACTGCAGTGACTCATGTCCAGTTGTTGGTGAAGCTGATTCAGCTCACAGTGGAGGAGGCGCTTTGTGCTGCCGTTAGCTCGTATTGTGTTAACGTGTTACTTTGTTCATATGAATGAGAGCAGGTTAAGTTACTGTGTATAATGCAGAGAGCTCGGCGCTGTGGACAGCTTCTGTTCATCACAGTTAACACACTAACAGAGCACGAAGACCAACGCCTTTCTTTCATGGTCGTTAACTCGTTATATTTACTCTAATTGACTTTAATTCATGTATGTTTTACGTCTGCGCTCTTTCATGGGCCCATGGTGACTGTTACTGTTCAGGCTGCAGGACAGTCACACACCTGGATCACTGTTTGGTCTGAAACAATATTCATCAAGCTGAACGAACAGCCTGAAATAACAACATATAATGACCTACAGGTTCCTTTTAAACAGGAAGTGAACGTAGTAGACGTGTGTGAGTGCAGTGGTTGGAGGAAATGAGAGAGATGGATGGAGCCACAATATCCTGAAAGATTCTCCTCTTTTTCCCACATTTTTTAAATCATGAGGAGCTGAACTGATCCATCGTGTTTCCTGTTCCATTTGTGGAAACTTCTACACGACACTACGAGGAGAAGGATGATGGGATGGAGGACGGGATGGTACCACTGTGTGCTCAAGTGGAAAAATAGTGCAGCAGCATATCAGCGCAGGAGGTAATATTTCACCATGATAGGTGGGAGATTTTCCTCCTGCAACTGTTGTCTCCACCGGGGCCGAATCTGTTTAGTTAGATACTGGAGAGCCATCAAACAGCCTCTGGTGTGCAGTGTTGGCTGTCAGAAGCCATCTCCCTGCACCGTGAACGCACCGCTCCCACCACGGAGAGGCTTCCCCTCATCAGACCGCCCCCCCCCCCACGCTCCTGCAGCAGCAGCCCCCACTACATTTCAGACTCTTATTTCCACCTGCAGCACAGAGGGCTGGCTCGGGTACACTCAACCATGAGCTGCCAACGCGCTGTTAGATTTCCATTTTCTACCCATAAACACGCTGACGTGCGCGGGCCCCCGCCGGCAGTGTCTGTGCTCTTTTAATTGGTTTACGATCAGCGATTGTCACTTGAAGAAGAGCTTGCTACCTGCCAGACATGTACAAAGTACCTGCCAATTAGCCTCCTCCATTGACTCAGAGAGCGGCTTAGCTGGAGTAGTCAGTCAAAAAAAAAAACATTTAAGGGGATTTTTCACAACACTGCTTTTTGGACTTTGCTACTAGTGGCTAAAATTCTATAATTGCTCGGTTCTTGTCTCAGTGGGATGTGAAAAAAAAAAAGTTAATCAGCTCACAAGCCTGCTAGAAAACTGCAGCAGCTTGTTTGATAGCTGGGAACAAGAGTGGTTATCAAACAAGAGAGTGAGGAGGGGAAAACACAGGATTATATTAAAACTCTGGTGATGAGAAGCTGTGACAAAACGCTCCGACGGCGGCGGAGGGGCCTCGAAAAAAAAAAACCCCGCATCAGATGTAGAGATGCGTGATAAGGTCTGATGATTAGATAGGACGCTCACACAGTCGAGATCAAGAGCTGTCCTCCATGCTTTGTTAACAGCCACAAAACACACACACACACACAACAATGATCCTAACTAGAGCACCGCAGTACATCACTCAACAGGTTTTATCCCATTTAAATCAGCAGAGTGGCTCCAAACTCTTTCACTTTTTAAAGGGTCACTTCACTCAATTCACAGAGAAACACGTTATTCTCCTCACTCATCAAGGTGTTTGTTACCATGGAGATACTGTACATTTCCATTTAATGGTTTCAATCTGTTGCTATATATGTGTTTTGTGCAGTTTTAATTTCATTCATAAAAATATTGCCCACGACTACAAAGACAACAATCCACATGTGGCAGCTTGAAGAGGGAACACTGCAACAAAACCATTGGAAAATATAATATAATAAATAAGCTGCCATATCGAATCATATCAAAGTCACACTGTGGCAGGAACAAAGCAGGAGCAGGTTGATATGATGTTATTGAATAAAAGCAGTGGACAACACGGGTGGCAGTCGGGATGTGACTGTAACACTGGAGCTGCTGTTTTTCTATTATAATGAGAATAATTTAGATTTCTGGAAACATTTCAACTCCACATTCATTCAGATTCAGATTATATCTCTTCTAACAATTCCCTCTGTTCATACAGCGAAGAGATGAATCTGTTCGGACAAAAACTGAAGTGAAATCTATTTCTTTCTCTCGTGTTGTAGCGGAGGCAGATAAAGGATCTCATGGGATCATACATTCATACTGTACTATGATATCTATATATGTCATACATTTGTTCCTCTGTGTGGCCATAATCCTGCTGCAAGTTTCCAGTTGAAGTGATGTAATGGGGCATCACTGCAGAGTCTGGAGCTGTAGGGCTTTTCCCTGTTAGCCTCCACCCAGGGATGGAGACAGGACCGTGGAGGATGATGAGGGGGAGGATGGAGAGAGGAAGGAACTAGGATACGCTTACGGTGTCACGATGAAATCGCACTGGATCAAACATAGATTTTCTGGTATTAAATGCAGCATTAAACCACAGAGGCAGCAGTTCAGTGTTGTGATGCATCTGCAAAATGTTGCCGATACAGATCAATGGATCCTGGATCTCCAGGACAGGTACCGATCCATTTAAAAAATACACGGATCAGACTAAATCCTGATACTGACCAACATTTAATGAACTTCTTTGTGGACTTTGCAGTTAAGAAGTTTATCTGATGCAGCAAAAATAATGCACCTCATTTTTTATTTGTTTGTGTTTTTATTGAATTTCATTGATATGTATTTATTCTGTAATAAATTAGAGATGGTGTACAGCCAGTGTCACATGATTTATTTATTTAAACAGAGACTGACCTGCACCAATTAATAAAAGGAAGTACTTTCATTATGATTCAAACTAATTATGTTCTCCAAAACAATAATGATCTTCAGTACTGGTGACATTGTTATATAACTCTGGAGCTTTACAGTGGCAGCTTATTAGCCGACTGCACTTACATATATACACACACATATATATATATATATACATATATATTTTTTACATCCACACAATGTCTTTGTGTATTTGCATTGCTATGTTAATTAAAGTTCAGCTGAATTATACAATCACACACCAGACACAAAGGAAGGGGTGCATAAATTGAATAAATCACACATATTCTGTTAGCTTCCATTAATTACAGTAAAATTTGCAAACTAATATACCAGCAGTGGAATAAATGTTTCAGTCAGACGTGTTTGCACTGTAAAAAAAAAAAAAAAAAGAAGAAAAAGGAAACACAACAGAGTGAAACTGATGACAAGCTGCAAACCCTCTATCCCTGACTGAAACTACTGAACATTAAAAGTGCTGTATGCAACTTTTCTCTGCAACCGAATGTGGATTCTTCCTGTGAGTGGGTGCTGGTGCTGCTTCAGCCATTGTTGCATTTACAAAACAAGAGGTTAGTCGTATTACATGACATGACGGGCCGGGGCTAACTGGTTAGCATGCTAACGTCAGTAGTTGTTTTATCTTTCATTTTCATTATTTTCTGTTCTTGCTGTCCATGATTCTCTTTAACTGTAAAAGTGAATCGGCACCATGTTTCATGATCATCCATAATTAACCCTCTGAGGATCTCATTAAGACTTCTGTTTTTTCATACCTTTGTGTTTTGACTTGTAAAGTTTTGATTTTTAAAGGTTTCACCAAAGTGCTGCACAGATTCAGAACCAGCCTCAGCTCAGTAAATGTGTCACTCACTAAAGACTTCAGTATAACAGAGGATTGAAGAACATGAAAGAAAAAGTGACATGACCTTTATTTTATAGATAAAATCTACAAACTGTAATAACAAAAGAAAACTCCATCCTCTGTGTGTTGATGAAACCATGACACTGTCCGTGGTGCTGAAGTAACAAATGCCACGTCTGATATTAAATTGTCTCTAAAGCAAATATTAAAAGCTCTCAGTCATTTTAAGAGACGTATTGTGGCAACGTTCAGAGCGACCTCAGTTTCCTGAAGTGGTGAAGAGGCTGTTGTTAGAGTTAAATTTTGCTCTGCGATATTTGATTTCCACTACTAAGAGTGCGTGTTGGAATGTGTACGGGCGCCGTGTCGCTGCTTCAAGTCCCTTACATCACCTTTAAGACACGGCTGAGAAAGAGCAAAGCTCTTGAGAGAGATCAGAAAGGATGAGCAAAACTCCAGAGGTCAGCTGCAGTAACACACACCTGGGAATGTGATTACATTTGCTTTAGGTGCAAATGCTCTAAGACGACCTCTGCTGAGGAGAATTAGAGTGACGTGTCATTTCCATTTCAATTTCTACAATATTACTTTGGCTGCCAATCAAACCCACAAGTCTTGTTCCCATTTAACAGATGACAGAATATTCAAACTCTAGATTGTACAGATGTCTCCTGAGCTGTTACACTAATAATCTCACCATATGAAATGACCAGGGAGTAGAGAGGTGTTACTTTAAAAGTGAGCGAATGTTGTAATACTCTTTTGGGCCTCCGTGTGGATTAAAATCACCTCTCACTGTCCAGGCAGACAAAGTCCAATAAGAGAATATGTTCCATCAACATTATTTCTCTGCGCGTTATTAAACTAAGCTTCATTTGCAGTGAAAATCCTTCCTGTCTCTGTCATGTCCCGGCGCCATGAAATCCTGCCGGCTGCAGAACAAGGTAACTAGGGTTGGGAATTCTCTGCACGGCCATGGGAGGATCATTGATAGTGTTTAACTGCTCCAGCTGTTGTACGGTGGTTAGTAAAGCAAGTGTGCCGTGGAGAACGGCAAGAAGAGATAGCTGAGATATAAACGGAGCAGCAAACCGCCGAGCGCTTGGCGCCAGAGGGAAGGACAAACAGGCACTTATTTATGTATGCCCGGACATGCCGGGGAGGCTGTAGTGTTTGCTTTGTGAAGCAGATGCTTTTTTACGTAGGGTGGACAAACCGCAGCAACACACCACCTCACTGTGCTACACTGCATCAGTGCTTTTATTCCCTGAAGCCCCATCCCTAACCACGGCCTTCACCACAACATGCCAACTCTAATCCTCCGCCCGAATGCAAACTTAGAAGATTAACTTCAAATGTTTGTGTCAGAAAATATTTTACCAAGCCTGATTCAGAAAGTTGAGAAACCCAGCGGACATTGCAGAGCTCTGATTGAATATAGAAGCTAATGTCAAAACACTGGCTCCACAAACACTGGGATTATTGTAGTGCAGACAGAGTATCATTCTCACCTGATGTGATCAGTTTCCTGCATAACCACTCCCTCCCTGACCTTGCATGTGAAATTGCACAGCTGTGTGAAGAGGTTTGCAGGTTTTACTGATTTACAGGTAATAAAGTCATTTTTTGGACCAAGTCTATGTTTGGATTAAGTTGTGATACTGCTCACGTTAGAATGATGTAACTATATTAGATTAGAGAGTCTCTTCGGCTAAGTCCACACTACTACATTTTCGTTTTAAAACGTCCACGCGACTCAGAGACTTTGATGTGTTCGAGCATCAAAAACAGAAACTTTTGGAAATGCAGCTGGATTTGTTTTAGTTTGAAAACCCCGGGGTTGTGTTTTATTTTGAAAAGTGGTCAAAGCCACATGAATAACAAAATACAAGTGTTACTGACCTTGTTGTCTTTGCTGGCAGCTGTTGTTCAGTTAAATCCAGCATTAGTTACAACAGAGGAGACAATCTGCTTCCTGTTTACACTGGCTCGCACATGCCCAGTGTACGTGAATGGTCATGTATGTGTGTTTTCAGGTGCGTTACTCTGGACGGAGATCGTTTTGAGTGTGGACGTAGTTCTAGGTAAAATGTGAAACATTTCATTAATGCTAATTTCAAACCTACACGCTGCTACAGCTAGGTAAACAATGGCTGACAGGGGTGGGGATGGTTGCTACACCATATGACAAGACAGTTTCTCCATCTACAACTCTTCTTCAGCAGCCAAGTCAGTGGGTAAGAAGATCTGACGGGGGGAGGGGGCACACATACTTAAATCTTTAAGATTTAAAAGTATCAGGAACAGCTCATTATTGTGGATCACAGTCATTGTTAAAGAGCTTTAAAAGTCGGTGGTGAGTTCTTTATGATCTCACAGGAAGACGGTGAAGCGTTTGCACACATGCAATAAACTTATTTGTGGTGTGATCTGAATTTAGGGGCAGGTTAAAGCAATGGAACTCCTTGTATTTAACATCACTTATTGAATTCTGCAATATAGTTGGAGAAGTTGGAAACATTGCTATTTGTCTTAGACAAATAAGGGAACTTTGTCTCAAAGTTTGAGAGCTCTATCACAAATATTTGGTGAGTTATAGGCGCTGAGACACAAAATGTTAAAACCATTCCCAGTCTCCCCCACTGAAGGAAATACAAGATGGACACCAGCTACACTGGTTCTACAGTGTGTCTTCATGAGGATTATGAAAATGGGTGATCATTTAAATTGGCATTAAGGCTTAAATGAGAGTTGTGTTTGCTGTAATTGAAAGGTCTCAGGGTTAATGCTCTTGTTGCTCCAGCCCTACGGCCATTTCTGGAATATGATTTTCAATATGAGGCAGGATCACCATGCTTCCTCTGTCAACATGTCCACGCTCAGAGTTTAAGGATTTCAATGCTCTCATTGTTTGTCTATTTGTCCAGTGCCTTCTGCTAATGCCTTCACTTCACATGTACAATAAATGAGAAAATTCAATTACATATATCTTGTCCAGTCAAAGTAACTGAGAAGAGGCAGATTTCCTTGTTTCCTTCAGTAAGTGTCCTTCAGTGGCTGATTTATCTGTACAAGCTGAATCCCTTCTTGACTTACCCGTCAGTTAGAACCGCGTCACCAGACAAGAGTGAGAGCACACAGTGGGTTCAGTTAATAACTAGAGTGGCACTCAGTAAAGCTCATACTTGCATCAAGGCCAAACAATCACGCCAAAGATAAATCAGATTTTACACATCAAGATTCAAACATTATTGATGAAAATGTCGAAAAAAAATCCGCTCCTTTAACCAGATCTGCACCAAAATTGGTCGACTACCCCCAAAGGCCACGCCCCCACCCGTCCAACAACTGGTGCAAATGGCCTGAGTACTTTTTTGTTTAATACTTTTAACAAACAAACAAACAAACAAACAAAAAACCCAACACGGGTGAAAACATAAGCAAACCTCCACTCCCTCACTTCCTGCTTCGTTACATCACTTCCTGCCTTTGCACTGAACATTGCCAATGAACATAAACACTGATGTGCAGATTTGTCCAATATGAACGTGATACCTCGGGATACTAGGCTGGACTGTCACACTGAATATGCAAGCTGTGGTTAAAGTGGGCTGAAAAAATCTGGAACGATCCACCATCTTTGATTGATAAATAAATAGATCTGACTGGCAGAAACAGAAACAAGAACCGATTGGTTTCATATGTAATAATGTCGAGTGAGTTAAATTACGTCTTATTCCACATATTTATCAGCTGTGTCTAAACTAGATGGACAATTATAGAATTATAATTAATTTAATTGTAATTATGAGAGTCGTACTTGTTTTTCTTGAGAGGCCATTGAGCTCAAATTGGTGTTAAGTCGTAAATGTGGTATTTAATGGTTTAATGTGGTCTGTCTTGTCACTTCCTGGTAAAATTAAGGAAATAATAATAATAAAAAAACTAAAAAGAAATAGCAAGAAGCAGCAACACACACACACACACACACACACACACACACACACACAGAAGAGAGGAGCAGAATCAGACTGGTGATCGGTCAGACCAGGACAGATTGCTGTGGGCCATCCAAAAGTCCATGAAAAGTTCTTGTTTCAACGGGCCCTCTGTGTTTCTTTACAGGCCCTCTCAGTGTGCCTGTCATTCAGGGTGCCCATAAAAGCATCCTGCGTCACAATCAAGCCCCCCCACCAAACCTGCCAAACATGCCATGTCCGTCAGAACAGCTTCTCTCTGCTAAATGTGACTTTAGCTGAATAAGAGTTCTTTGAAAACAGCGGCTTTATGTGTAATTTTACAACAGGGTTTAAGTTCTAATGTCGATCAGACGTCACATTTGGTCGGAGTTTTGAAACTCGGCTCTAACCTTTACCGTTCTCTGCCACTTGATTCTTTTATCAGATGAAATCTCCTCGCTCACCTTCAACGTTAAACTGAAGTCAACCTTGATGTTTGCAGGAGTGAGCGAGCACAAAATCTCCTCTATTGTGAATTTTCCTCACAGTTCACTCAGAGGTGTGTGTTTGTGTGTCCTCGTAAGGATAGATATTCCACACACACACACACACACACACACACACACACACACACACACACATACACACACACACACACACACACCTGCAGTTTTATCAAAAGCTCCTCAGCTCAGCAGAAAAACACAATCTTGGGAAAGTAATTGGCCTGACATGCAGATACACAACGAGATGGAGAAGGTGGAGGGAACAGTGAGCTGCCGTCAGTCAAAACAGTGGAGAAAGTGTCGGCTGTGTGGGAAGGGGCGAAGAGGTCTGGGGCTGAATTTGAAAATAAAACTATCGCCAGTGGCAAGGTGGCCCGATGTTATCTTAAACAAGAAATCGGCTCAGTCTCCAGGATCAAGCACACACTGTATTTAAAGTGTACGCAGCAAAATGAGTCTTCTGTGGGAAACTTCCACGCATCAAAGAACCGCGTACTGTCTCGAGGCTTACCTGGAACAAAGCTCCCCTGCACCACCTCCTTGTACGCCCACCATCCTTCGTGAATTTTCGGCGGATTCGGCTGTGCTGTGAGGTGAGGAACAGAAACACAGAAACAGGGACATCAATCACTTAGATCTGGAATTCAGACAAGAAAGAAAAGGAAAAAAAAAAACACACAGTCCTGCCATGTTTAGACGCTCTCCAACTGATACACCACGTTTTTTTCTCTTTTCCCACCCTCATCATTTCACGGCGCCCCATTCAACCTTCTCAGCAAGAGGCCTCGGCAAATAGAGTCTCCGGAGACGGCCTCAGAGCAAATATGCCTCCAATTAGAATTCAACCTCTCATTTCTGTCCAGCTGAACACACACACACACACACACACTTCCTCATAATGTGATGACTGTCGAGGCATTAGTAGGGAAATGCCTTGTTGTGTGAGCTGTGGAAGAAATAAGTGTCGGATTAGAGGAAGGTGATACAGTATAATTGAGGTGATGAAGTAAAGGTCTCGGTACAAAGAGGGCGTTGTGATCCAGAATCACCCACTGAGCCTTTAGGATATTACTTTTTACACCTATACTTTTTTTTCTGTTCATTCATCAAAGTCACACTATTGCAGGAATAAAGCTCCTCCAGTGTAAAGGTCTGTGTCCATGTGTAGTGTGATTATAGATCAGGTCTAGCTTCTATATTAATACTGTGAAAGTATCAAAGCCTCAGTCCACAGAGAAATGCACACAGCCTGTATTCAGAAACTGAGCCTTAAAACCAGCCATCAGGACTTCTGGAACTTTGTGATGTCACAGCAAAGCAGCCACCAAGCCCCGCCCACCTGGACCCACCATCCAAACCTTGCAGGATTTGGTTTCTCTGAGTGTTTTTACCTGAAATCTGCTTTATTTCTATTGGATCACTCAGAAAACAGTCAGCCAATCAGAAGAGAGGCTCAGAGCCTCCTCTCTTCTGATTGGCTGACTGACCTGTTGTTACTAGAGCTCCAGAGAGAAGCCTGAGAGAGGAGATGTAAAACTACACTGAGATGGTTTAAATATCTTCTGATGGATCAACACTTCAAATAAAACACAGAAGAAGAAGAAAACATGGAGCTTTAATTGACGCTGAGGTGGTGGAACAACTCTCCTCCCTCTGCTACATCCCCTCCAAACACCCCCTGCTGCATTAACACTGGAGAGCAGGTTCAATTTCAGAGGGGTGGGCCAACTGGACATGATCCAGAAAAGGCTATTTTTCTTGGAGGGCAAATTCTCTGCTACCTGAAGCTGAAAACAGTCCTTGGCCTCCCGAGAAAAAAAAATGGATCCTGTTTGTCAGTTTGTTTGTCAAAGTGATAAATTGTTCTTCCTCTCTTTCTGATGGTAAATGAACTTGAAGTAAACACCACCTTTGATTGGAGTGTGTCTAAATCAGTGCGTTGGCCGACTGAGAAGCAGCGACTCTTCAAACCATCCGGGGGAGGTTGGCCCCCTGCCCAGCACTGCTGCCAAATCTACCACTTAAACCCCCACTATTTCATTTATAGTTTTTTTTGTTTGTTTTTAACGTGGTCAAACTAAATCTAAAAAACCCTTACAAAACGATAATCACTCTGTGCCACCACCGGTCCTTCTCCAACACATTTTTATCTCTTTTGGATGAAAGAACAGAAAATAATTATGTGTTAAAATTGCAATGTTTACCACTTCAGACTCCAAGGCACTGGAAAAATTCATTATGATGCTTTACTGAAGTTATTATTATAAAGGGAGCCTCCATGTCTCCAGGGTGGGATTATTAGGACCCAAACACAGAGTGGTGCAAAGGCTGTATTGTAATCCTGAGGATTATTTTTATAACAATAATAATAAATATAATAATTATTATAATAATAATAATAAATAATATTATTATCATTAAAAATCCTCTTTTCCTATCTGTGCAAACAAAATGTTCCTTCTTTATTTTACACCTTTACTGGGAAAGAAATATTTTTAGAGCCATGAAGAAATCTGTGTTTGGCCTGTGTGAGTTCACACTAGAGTGTGAAGCTCAGTCACACTAACATTTATAAAAGCAAAACTTTGGTCCAAAATCAGTTGATTTAAATGGAATCTGTGTAACCAGTGAACTTGTGAACCAAGTAAATTTACTTTTCATCTGGAGTTTGACTTTGAGCTCTGACTTGTGAATGTGTGTTTTTCACCAACGGCAAACCATCTTGAAATTGCTGAACTAATATTAGCTGTATAGCACCAGCCAATTTTTAAATCTGCTTTGCCAAACAGTGTCAGGCATGTTCCTTAAAATGTTATCAATTACTCATCACCTATTATTAATTAAAAAAGTTCCTGAATTTGCCCTGGGGGAAAAATAAAGTATCTATCTATCTAAAAATCAGTTACATTAAAACTCAAACAACTCCTCCTGTATTGAACACATGTAGAATCAACATGTGGTTTAATGAGCAGTCAGTCTATGGTTTAAAGGTAATTATTAACATCTAAAGCTAGCTTAGCTCCAGTGAAGGCGGAGAGAAGCAGAGAAGCTCTAGGGTTAGCATGCCCTCCAATTCTGAATGACGCCTTGGATTAGCCTTCGAGCAGGACACCCAGCTGTGCTAACGATGCTAACAGGAGCATATATTTGACACAATTATTACACCGGCACCACACATGTCCTACCTTGTTGCCTATTTTTGGATTAGCTGGGGAGTTGGGTGGAGTCAGGCAAAGCCAAGACGACAACAGCGGAGCAGCTCACTCTGAGCTTCAAAACTGCTCTCTAGGAAAAACGTTGCGAGTTCAGCATCAAACTTCATTCTTTTACTCACTAAGGGTGGTCTTTACAGGTGGAAGGCAGCTCTACTGAAGTTAGCATGCTAACCTGCTAGCCCCGGCCTGGCCTGGCCGAAGTAGCTGCTCAAAGACATATTATTACCTCTTGTGTTGTCAACACAACGATGGCTGAAGCTCTTGGTGAGACTGGTGTGTAAACAGCTATAGAACAGTAATACATCTCTATGTTGTCACACTGTTTAGTTGCTGCAGAGCTCAATAGATTTCCACAAAAACAGAACAATGACAGACGCTGCCAGGTTTAAAGGAGTAAGTTTGGCTAATGCTACATAGCTAACATTAGCATTTACAGTTAACAATGCTGAATAACAAACACTGTGATGGTGGTTCACTTCATTTTCATCCTGTCTCATGAGATGGAACCTCAGAAATAAGAAAATATAATGAGCGTTCAAAGAGAACAATGGAATACAGTGTTACTTGGGTGTGCGCGTGTGTGTGTGTGTGTGTGTGTGTGTGTGTGTGTGTGTGTGTGTGTGTGTGTGTGTGTGTGTGTGTGTGTGGAGATGACAGCCCTTGGGATTCTAGCTACTGTAAGTAATAATATAAAGGAGATTTGGAGGCCTGTGGACATGATCCTCTTACAAGCTACTGACAACAATACAGATACAGTTCTCTTCCTCTCTTACTCACACTCTGCACATGTGCAGTGTAACACAGGTGCTGTCCCTGACCAAAATAGAATAAAGCACCCTTTATGGATGGATATGCCCCCCCCCTCCCCCACACACCACCCCCCCCCCACCCTGTTGTTTTAGTCTAAGAAGAGTGAACATGAAACAGTTTTGTTCCCCTCAGTCGTCGACGAACAGCTGCTGAGATGCTACAGTGATGGATTCTGAGGTGAACTGAACCTTTGATGGTTACAGCTGCACTGATTACAACAACACACAGTATGAAAAATAAAATATATGAAATACCTGTTGAAGATGTAGTAAATAGGAAATAAAATGAATGAAGAACACTGACGTAGAACTAAATCTAGTTTTGTTTTATAATCAATTGATTATAATCAATTATTAAGATGATATATTTTAGCTACTGTGAATTCATTCATTTCATTTGCATTTAAATTGTTCAAATGATCATTTCAAAAATAAATTGTCATTTTAATTAATTCATGACGTCTAATTAATTTTTATTCTCTCTTTTTATTTTCCATCATTTACGAGTATTACAAGTTAATTTCTGCTTCACTATTACATTACATTTATTTTGAACGTCTCATTTCTGTTTTTAAATTAATTTGTATTTTCATTTGAAGAATTTCTGTTTTATTTTGTTTTAATATCATGTATGTATTTCTATTCTTAGTTTTGGAGTAGCTGTGCAGATGTTTTGTCGAACATCTGCTTCACTTGTGATGTTTTTTTTGCCAATGCAATAAATAAATTCATAATAAATTATATAAATCTATAATTAAATATATTAGTGGTATGGCAAATGAATGCATGAATAATATATATAATATAATAATAAAATATTAAATTTGCCTACCACCACTGTGGTTGAAGGAATAACTAAAGGATTTTACATTTGACCTCCTATTGTTCCATTTACTGTGGGAACAGCTTATATGGATCACAGCTACATCATCCATGTGTGTAATCCTGTGACCTGCTGCTCGCAGCAACGTGTAGGGTGTTGGATCTGTTGTGTGCAGGTGATTAAACACCTGTATTCATCACACGGGAGCAGGAACAGGTCCGGATCTCACAGTAAAGACAGTTCTGTGTTCTTCTGAACATCATCACGGACTGAAATGACACAGCTGTTCTCGGGATCAGTTGCATCTTACACTATAAAGGCTCATCCATATGATCACTAACACCATAAATCATCCAGTTTATGAGCCGCGAACACACGTTAGAAAAGGATCCTGCTCAGGTCTGGTTCGCAAGCCTGCACCTGCTCCTGTGGGAGAAACTTAACATGAACCGATCTGCTACCTGCAATTATCTCGAAATCAGTGGCAGGCCGCACAGACCCGTTAATACGAGACCTGGACTGACCTGTAATTAAAACCAGGCTCAGAGCTGCTGCTGGACAGTGAAGGGAAAAGCTCGGGGGCACAGGAGACTGTCGGGGGGCACAATGGCAAGAGGTAATAAATGATGATATATACATATATATATATAATTGCAGAGGCAGTCCTCCAGGTTTTCAGCGTATTATGTTCACCTGTTACTCCTTCTTCTCAGAACCAGCTCTGTGGTACATGTGCACACACACACACACACACACACCTACTCACCTACTTTACACACTGCTGGCACTGAGCGAACGCCTTCATTACTTTGTTAAATATTTTGTTAAGAAACCAGAATTTAAAGATAAATGACCTTGTGCATTTTTCTAACTACTAACTGTAATCCCTGTTTGATATTTTAAAGGTGTAGAGGCTGTTACATTTTCATTTTTTTCCTGCTGGATAAATAAAACACCTTCCGCCCCCCCAGTACTGCACCCTTCTCCCTCCGATGGAGAGGCTCGACCTGACTCAACTGACACCTACAAATTAGTCCTACCCACAATGCAGCAGCAGGAGCTGATTGTCCAGCTGTTAGTGGGACTCATGTATGATTTTTAATGAATAATCTAAATGCAAATTTAATTAATCAATGATATAAAAAAATAATAATAATTTGATTAATTGATTTATTTATCCAACAAAGTCTGTAGTTATTAAAGTGGCACCCTGCAGCCTCCATATAATCCTGCAGGCTTCTGTCGTCGCCGAAGGAGGAAGTGGCAGCAACTGTTCTCCAAACAGATGAGACATAATCTCTTCCTGTGGTTCGTCAGAAGAGAAGTGCAGAGCAGCGTAACGAGCACTGTCCCATTTCTCACAAAGTCTGATCCTGGTCCCAAAACACACTCCCTGACATCAGCAGAAAGGAAATGCCTGCGATCTATAAAGGGAAATGCAGACGAGCTGCTGCAGGAGGGACGGAGAGAGAGAGAGAGAGAGAGAGAGAGAGAGAGAGAGAGAGAGAGAGATGGGGGGGGTGATGGATCACCACTTTTCATTTTATAGCGGCCCAGAGCTGTTAGACAGACAGTATAAGCACAGTGCAATAAAGGTATGAAGTTTAAACTATCAGTTAATCAGTGTGTGAGGAGAGTGTATGCTGTGCACTGATTTTTTGAAGGTCCCATATTTTACAGCTTTCCAGTGTTTTATTTTGAAGGATTGATTTTCATAAAAAGATATATTTGTTGTTTTAAGTATCAAAATGCATCTTGTCTCCTCCTCTCCGCTGGGGGGCTCCAGCTGGATCTGGTGTGGAGCTGGACTTCTGAGCCTTGGGCCTTGTTCCAGTGCAAACCCATGGATCGTGGTGGGGTGGGGTGGGGGTGGTGATCATCCACAGAGTGGCAGCATCCAGGTCCAAAGCAGGAGCGGCGGCGCCCGCTGGCCCTGCCTCCGGCTCAGTCTCCTCGGCTGCTGGACCATCCAGGCGGACCGCTGCAGCGCCAGCGTGCGTGGCCGCAGAATCCAAGACCATCAGGGATTTCAGGGGAGGTGGGTGCGGTGCCTGGGCGGGCAAAGCCGTCACGCAGCTCATCCTTTTCTCAGAGCTCCGACTCCTGGCTTAACTGTGAGTGAGCAAGTTTGTCCTCACACACTCACAGCCATAATAACAGCCTGTTTTCAGTCCCAGTGTCAAACAACAGGATTCTTAAAGCTCCTCCAGTGTAAAGGTCTCTGTCCATGTGTAGCTTGATTATAAAGCAGCTCTAGGTTCTATATTAATACTGTGGAAGTCTCAGAGAAATGCACACAGCCTGTATTCAGACACTGAGCCTTAAAACCAGCCGTCAGGACTTTGCGATGACCTTTAAGGATGAGTCATTGTAAGTCACATGAAGGTCAGAGGTCACAGGCCCACTTAAAAAAATATGAAGGTGGGTCATTTTTGTGTCTGCATCAAATAAAATGTACAAAACTGATTTAATATGTGTAGTATCAAAGTAAAACTACAGCATCTACTTTAATGTTTTTCGATTTTACCATTGCACCTTTAAATAAGAATAAAAATACCAAATTAAAGTAGAGACTGGTTTTCCTGGCACGATCAGATGAGATCAGTTGTATTTAAAAGACAATGTCTTGCTGTTTTTCTTACGACTGAAATAACCAATAAATGAATAAATAAACTGTATCTGGCTGTCAGTGACTGTTCGTGTCGCCGTGTGGGGAATGTGTCAGGACACTCCGCAAAGACACACGGCCGCGACGTGTCGTTCTCAGAACTGATGTTCACGTCGTCACCTGTTGCGCCTCCATTACCCAGCTTCAGTCTTTCTCCATCCTCAGCACCCGCCGTCTTTCTTTCATGAAATTTCCTTTTAAACCTTCAGATTTTCGTGACAGTTTCTTAAGAAAAGAGCCTTTTTATGAAGGACACATATGTTTACAACATCAACATCTGTCAGAAGCCTCTAACTCACAACAGCCATGGAGAAACAGGTGAGGTGGTACTTCACCAGTAACCAGGCCACAAGCAGAGAATACGTTTCCACATGCACTGCAGCGACACGGTGCCTGTTGACAGATGTGCTAGAAACAGAATAAAATAAAAAGATTTACAAACTTCTGCCATGATTTGTGAAATCAAAACTGTTTCACAAATGAATACAACCCAGCTCGAAGCACACGACACACATATTTCCAACTACAACATTCATTAATGGAATAATATTTGCTTCCGAGAAGCTTCGAACACGAGCTGCATGTGCAGATCACAGGCTCAAAACCAGGAATCTTTCCAGAAGCAAATGTTATTTTTGAACACAAACATCCTTCACTTCAGATGAATGAACTTGAAGTTGGAAATCTTCATGTAGAATATTGATGTTTATTCATGTTGGTGTGTATTTATTTGTTTTACGTTTGTTCAGATTGGTTGTTTGGGGGGGGGTTGGAAAATGTATCTGAAAACAGCAAAAAAGCCTCAGAAATTGTCACACATTTGTAAATGGAGCCCACAGGCACCTGTCACTGGTGTTGAGACTAGTTTCTCTTCTCACTGTGTATCCTACATTAATATGCAGCAGGTCAGATTTTTCCCTGCTCCTTATTTTGAGTCTGACACGCTGTGAGAGGACGGGATGTTGTGCCAGAGCTGTGCCAGGATTGCACCAACGGTCGACTTTTCAGCTACAGATTTCTAGTAGATATGACTCTTTGATTTAGTGCCAGTTTCTTTATTCATCAGAGAGGATTTCATTGTTTTATTGTGTGTACTGGTAACACTGGTAGTACTGGTAGTACTGGTACTGGGCCACTGGCTGATCATTCAGGAGAGGTGTGTTGGTTTAATGCCATGAGACATCTGTGTGAGCTCGAGTGTGTACTGATCTAATCAGCTGCTTAAATGTGAGGCTATTGACTTACCCACAAAACAATGGCCAATTAACAATCAGAGGATCAATGAGAAAAATCAATTATCTTCATTATATGCTTAAATACCCGCGCTGAGCGTCGCTTCACTGGAGTGCAGCTTCACTGCAGGTGTGGATTGACGTCTGTCAACTCGGCGCTACACGCGTCTGAGGCCGGCCGCGCTCATCACACGTCAGTCAGCTCCGGCTTCACATTTCAACAGTGTGTCTGAGCCGGCGTGCGCTTTGTGTTTCTGTCAGCCGTCACGTCTGCTCGTACCTTACACACCTGTACAGAGCCATGACGCGTCTGATGCAGGTGGAGGAGTGTGTATACGTGTCAGTAACGGCCGGTTTACAGCTCTGGACGTTATCGGGACACGCCCCTCTTTATGCTGATGGAGTTTACTGCCATCTTAATCACAGCTGTTTACATACCATCACGTGCTAACGCTAACATAGCCCCGGAGGAGCTGCACGGAGCCATCAATAACCAGCTGACTGCACATCCAGAGGGAGCTGAGACGAGGCTCCACAGAAGAAGCCGCAGACTAAATGTTCAGCACACAAAGTTCAAGTTGAAGTGAAGTGTGACTCGACGGATCTCTGATCTCTGAGAGAAGCGGTTTTATTCGTGTTGTTCTGCTGACGCTGCGATTATGTCACTGGACGAATCATTAAATTGGTTCTGCACGATGACTCTGATTAAAGTTTTCCCTCCACCGCAGAAGTGCTGAACGACACCATCATCCTGGGAGATGGAGGCCACTGAGACACAACTAAATACTTTTATTTTGGAAACATTACATTTTACTGAAGCAGGGCTTTTACTTTGACAGAGTCTCTTCCATGTTGAAGAATGTGAGCTTCTCTTCTTATTCTGCTGCTGCTGACAGTCAATCAATCACAGTCACAGCTCGCTCTCTGTATCGTGATCACACTACACATCACACGTGAAGTGCATGTCCGACTTAAAACAACCCGAGGACCCTTCAAACCGCCTCCCTTCACTTCCTGGTTCCAAACAATGGCGGGCTGTTGTTTGGAGAGCAGGTTCCTCTAAAGCCGTATGACGGATCTGCTTGGCCACAGCCTCTTACTGACCTGAATCCTATTTAGCACAGCACCGGCCCGTTTCATCCTCATACTTGAGAGTCTGGCAGCGTTCAGCAAGCCCCCCCCCCCCCCACCATAGCGCAGCCATACAGCGATCAGCACGACGTTCAGCAGTGTGGAAGAGTCCAGGCAAATCTGCACTGGCCCCGGGGCCATCCTTACGGCTTTCGGCGAGCTGCCGCAGTCATCTGTCCACAAGAAGCCTACGCGGCACGCTAGGCGTCGCGTACTTTGGCGCTCACATACCGCGAAACCTGACCACATCCGTGATGGTCTCCGCGGTGCCTGGTCCGTCTGCGATACCCATGAACCGTCTACGGACAATCCGCTTTAAACCTCCCATAAAGCCAACAGAGAGAGAGGGAGAGAGAGGGAGAGGGACTCTGTAAATAAACTGTTCATTTTCATATAATATCCAAAACTCTTCCATTAATATTCATTGAAGGGGCACAAGCAATCCTGAGGCCCAACCATGCAGAAAGAGAGAGGGAGGGAAGGATGGAGGGGACTGACGAGGTCCAGACAGGTACAGGACAGGTGCAGAGAGAGAGAGAGAGAGAGAGAGAGAGAAGAGGGAAACAAAAGAGAAGAAGAAGAAGAGGAAGAACAGCAGACTGGAAAAGACACAGAGACTAAACTGTGAGTGGTGACGTGCGTCCATAAATGAAACTTGACCTTGCCAACAGCTGTGCTTACTGACTTATGAGACAATTATCTCTCACCAAGCTCCTATTGGTGCCTCTCTTTAATAGCCCAGCTGTGTGTGTGTGTCTGTGTGTGTGTGTGTGTGTGTGTGTGTGTGTGTGTGTCTGGGCGTAGTTACCTCAGTGTCACACAGTGAAAGATCTGGGCCCTGAAGACTGAATTGAACCACACCAACTGGTTTCCTATCTGAGCTGCAGAGGGCAGATCGCAGTGGGAGCACTGCTCAGGAGAATCAGACCTCACAGTTTCACCACAGGAGACACAACACAGTCCAGAAGAGACATAGGGAAAGGCTTTAGTAGAGGAGGTCAGAGCTGAATCCAACTACAAGCTGAAGTTCAACATTAGCTTCTTACTTCTGCTGATTGTATTCAGGCTTCAAACATCATCAAACTGGGCTCATTAGTGAAGATGATCTTGTTTGTCACATTTTCTGCAATAATCCAAAAGCTCGTTGGCTTTTTGTCAAGGAAACTTCCTGATTGGCCTGAAAACAATCTGTCATCCCTGCAGCACTCTACAGCACAGGCTCAACGTCTTTATACGGCGAGATGAATGTCAGGAAGTTAGATCCAGGTCTTCACTCAGCTCTGAGCAGACATGGCAGCGTACATCACACTGCTGGACGTTCCTGTTGTACTTGCTTGGAGCTGAAATGATCAAATTTTCAGAGCCGAGAGTCAGGATGTTTTTCTGATGCGTCCAAAACACAGCTGTGGTTTTCCTGCTTTATTAACTGTATACAACTATTTCTGTTGCAGAGGACATCACACATCAGGTAATATTAGAGCCTGTTTGAAGTTCATCTTTATGCTGCTTGTTGTTGTTCACACACACACACACACACACACACACACACACACACACACACACACACACACACACTTCTCTCCATAATTGGCTACTGAAGTTGAAAGTCTTGTGAAGTCTTGTTGCCGTCTTGCTCAGTAAATGAGACAGAGGCTCAGTTACAGATCACGACCACAGCGTGTAAACAGCCAGCATCAATTTGAGAGCTGCAGTAAAGAAAAGTCCCTCACATATACAGTAGCTGTACAAGGCTCTGATGAAATAACAAAGTCTCCAAATTAAAAGACACAATACGATAATATTGAATATTGTGATATTTCCTGCCATATAAAATGTTTTTGCACAGTCCTGCTGCCGAGTACGACCCTCATGTCACTGCTTTGTTTACTGTCACTGAACCTTGTCACGTCATATTGTATATCGTGACATTTGGGCTGGACTGTGCTGAGATACTAAGTGCTGGATATCACCCAAATGTACAAGAGACAGATTTAAATGAGATCAAATTGATGCAGCAGAGAGGCGGTAATGCTGGATCCTACAACTCCCATAATGCAACTCAATAGCAACTGTCAGATGAGGGTGAGAAGCGTTCGTTTTGAGGGAAACCATCCGGGTGCTTCCAGTGCAGCGCAGGGCGCTATACTTGTCACTGTGAACACACCTTTGCACTCAAAACAGCAAGATTGAGCGTGGAAGACACAGCACATGACCCGGTTTCTGTAAGATGAAAACTCCCTGTTGAGAATAATTACCGTGGTTGATTTCTCAGACCTGATGAAGAGAGCTTATGCATGAAAGCGTTCAGTGAAGAACGAAGAAACGGAAAACAAAGGAAGGGAACAGTGACGCTCAGCACTTCCTCGCCTTCATAGCCACACCCCTGCTGACCACTAGCCACACCCACACCGCATGTGAAAACATCCCACCTGGCAACCATCAGGGTTAACCTGCCTTAAAACGTAACACGTCCTGAGTGATGCTGTAAAAAATAAAAACCAGAAGCAACTGAGAGAGAAAAAAACATCCCCACTTAAAATGCAAAATGCGTCAGTACATTTTTTTCTTCCACCTGAAGTTGCGTCTGAGCTGCTAATTTCACTTCGTCTTATGTGCCTTTTGGAGGCAGTTTTGAAATTTATTTTGAAGATAAGGAGGCTTAAAGAGAGGGGTGTTTGGCGCTGGATTTGCTTTGACTGACAGGTCTCTCAAACTTCAAAACTGAGAGAGAGCTCCCCGTCTCTCTTTGCCCAAGTTTTTCCTGGCTCCAAAACAAACACTGACAAGATGGCAGCAGGCGGCAAAACCTAAATCCAGGCTCCGACGTGTCCCTTTAGAAACCTGCGAGTGATGTTCCAGACACTATGTCCTTGTTTTTGCTGCACATCCACAAAAACTCAGTGAAAATTTATTTTGAGGCAAACAGTGTGTCACACTGATCGTTATGATTTAAAGGTGCTGCAGCTTAAATCACAATCATTGGGTCTTCTTATCATAAAGAACTCACACTCCAATATCACATAAGACAAACTGTTTCACCACTAATGGGCAGAGTTGGGTAAAGAGAATAATGTTTTTATTTTATTTTCATTCATCATTTTTGTTGTTGTTGTTGTTGTTGTTGTGTGTGACCCAAAGGAACATATAATGAGCAGACATGTAAATGACAACAAAAACAATAAACAGATGTAGAATTGAAAAGGATATGATGTGTATGGATGTATATAATAAATATATACACATATATATATATATATATATATATATATATACATATATATACATATATATATATAATAGAAGTAAGTAACTATATTATTATTATTGTTATATAAATTATATATAGTCACGTACATCTGTGTTATGTAGCTGTCTTTTCTGAGAGGGTGAAAAGGAAAGTTTAGTGGATGTTGACATAATAAAAATATAACTTGGGAGAATGTCATAAAAAATTATTTATATGATATTCTGTCAATGTAATAAAAAGAAATTAAAATAAAAAAAATCTTAAAACAATAAAATGCTAATATGATATAAAACAGTGAAGAATAATATGATAATTGTGAGGTGGTGTTATGACAGAATAGTATGTATTATTTATATAATATAATAATTCTAAACATGTTATATTATATCATAATAAAATGCATTATTATATGATGTGATGATTTTAATTTGACAAGGTGAAGCTACGTAGCGACGCGTGTTGAGGTGAGTTTCTTGGTTTCACAGGTGAAGTGAGGAGAGTGCTTCAGGATCACTGATCACAGCACATCTGACAAGAACACTCTCTCGCTCCGTTCGCCCACTTCCTCCTCGCTGTCCCATTTCTCATCTCTAAAACTTTGTCGCTACCTTTCCTCTGCTGAGTGCCGCCAAAAAAAAAAAAAAAAAAAAAAAAAACAAAAACAGAGGAAGAAGAAGAAATCCATTATTTTGTTTGTGCTCAAAGAGCTGGAGAAAGGAGAGGTGGAGCAGAGAGAGAGAGAGAGAGAGAGAGGGAGAGAAGCAGCCATCAATAATTGAGAGGGTTTAAAGAAGGTGAATACCTTTGTCCTCTCTGGCCTGTGATCCCATTGAGCTGAAAGCCATAAAACCCTGTGTATCCATGCCAGTGACTAGACACTGTACTTACCACAGTGTGTAACAGCTCCACTACAGTCGGTCTGTCTCAGCACGCACACACACACACACACACACACACACACACACACACACACACACACACACACACACACACACACACACACACACACACACACACACACACAGCCAAGATTAGCTGCTGTGAAGGGTCTACTGCAGTGCACTCCCAGTTAACCATACTCAGCCATTCAACCGTCATTTATCACAGAACAGGGACATAGTGCAACTTAAAACACCTCAACTCACTTTTCTCTTTTTTTTTTCTTTTTTGTTTTTTACAAAGCAAAGTTTGCTCAGCTTTAAAGCCAGACATGAAATCTAATAAAAGATGTTCAGACATGATTGAGACTAAAAGTTACACAGGAGGAAAACGGAGCCTTTTTCTGAAAGTGTAATTAACTCCTGGAGATTGTTGGTGTCGTCACAAACTTATCTACTGTCAGTAAACATGTTTGAATAAGAAAATAAAAAATCACTGCATAACATAAAAGCAACAAAGGCTCACAGTAGATCCACCTTTGCATGGGCTGTTATGTAACTGCATTAAGGAGCAAACACATTTTCTGTAACTGGGTCTTAGGAACCTCAGTACAACTGATGCTCCTGCAGCTTAAAGGCCCTTTAATCCTGTGAACTGCTGGCCGATTTTCGCTTACTTCTCATCCTTTATATTAAGTAAGTCGGGCTGCTCAGAGCACCATCACTGGGCCTGTGTGGTAAGAAGAAAACAATTACACAATGTAAAATATGTATTATTGTTGGTATGAGGGGCAGGGCTACAAGCCATGTTGTTAAAGGTCCTGTATATCCTCTCTGGAGCTCTAGTAACAACAGGTCGGTGAGCCAATCAGAAGAGAGGAGGCTCTGAGCCTCTCTTCTGATTGGCTGACTGTTTTCTGAGTGATCCAATAAAAATATAGCAGATTTCAGGTAAAAACACTCAGAGAAACCAAATCCTGCAAGGTTTGGATGGTGGGTCCAGGTGGGCGGGGCTTGGTGGCTGCTTTGCTGTGACATCACAAAGTTCCAGAAGTCCTGACGGCTGGTTTTAAGGCTCAGTTTCTGAATACAGGCTGTGTGCATTTCTCTGTGGACTGAGGCTTTGATGCTTTCACAGTATTAATATAGAAGCTAGAGCTGATCTATAATCACACTACACATGGACAGAGACCTTTACACTGGAGGAGCTTTAAAATGCCTTAGAACTGTACAATTTCAGTCCAGTGTTCATCTCTCAATCAGTTAAAATATGAGTGACACATATATTTTATATTGTGACTATGGGTCATGCTAACTTTGCACTGATTGGCCTCTGACTGCAGCAAAACAAAAGACGTGAGGTCAACCGGTATAAACCTCCTAAAGCTTTCCAAACAAACTTCAGCCTCACTTAAATCAAACTCTTGTCTCTGAGTCCAATAGCGAGTAATTAACTGCTTTAATTAGCCACTTTTTGCTAACCGCATAGGGAGCTACTTGTGGGAAAACGTGCCGGCTAACCAAGCTAGCTGCTTATATCTGTGATGTATAAAAGTGGGTAATTTAGCCTCGTTATGTGGTGTGAACAAGACTAACATGTGGTAACAGTGTTGGAATAATACATGAACGCTCCCTCGTCGCGACAGTAACAAGTCTGTTCTTTTCATTCTGCCGAAAGCTTTGAAGGCGGCATTTTCCCTCTTTTTCCTTTTCTAATATTGTTTACATTCATCCTGCGTCAGTCCTGCAGACACTGATGAACACACAGAATCACCTGTATGACTTTAAACACCAGAGAACAAATGTGATTATTAGGATCATCTTTATATATATTCCATAGAGATTGTGGACGTTTATACCCGAGGAAATCTGAGATGCATCGATCCCATTGGGAATCCGATTATGTGCCACAACTTTCCCTCAGGGTCATACTAATGATGTGATAATGTCAGCTGCTTTGAGATGTAAGAATTGACCAAACACAGTGTTGAACTGTTGGCAGATTGTGTGAAAACAGGCTGCAGATTATTCCAGAACGAACCAGTGACAAGGCAGAAAAAAAAGAAAAGAGAGAAAACAGTGACTCTCACAGAAAGAGAGGAGAAAGTGAAGCCTGGATAAACACCAGCTCTGCGTGTGTCTCTGTATCACCCACCCACTTACTGTAGGACACACACACACACACACACACACACACACACACACACACACACACACACACACACACACACACACACACACACACTATTCCTATTCCTGTTGCAGGACACACATCTGCACAGGATTATCAGATTAGCAGCTGGAGATTTGGATTCCCTGACAGGGCCTGTGTGTGCTGGGAAGTGAATTGGGGCGCTTGGCTGGTGCTGATGTATACAGCAGGGAGAGCTGCTTTCTGATTGGTTCTTACACAAACTAAATGTCTACCAGAAACGTGATGCCTCCATATCACGCAACCGCAACTGCTTCCTTCCTTCCTTCCTTCCTTCCTTCCTTCCTTCCTTCCTTCCTTCTTTCTTTCTCTGCCAGTCCCTGTCACCGACTCACTACATTTCGCTCTGGCTGAGTCAATCCCTCACAAAATACACACACACACACACATACATATACACACTCCCCATCTCATCCCCTGTGGTAAATTACAGCTGGCGTGGAGGTCGTCTCACTCCAGCTGGCTGATAGACTTCAGATTCCTGAGCAGCAGATGTGATGAGCTATGGCTGCCTGGGGACCAGCAAGGTGGTCACTCTCTGTCTCCCTCTCTCACACACACACACACACACACACACACACACACACACACACACACACATTTGTATGTACTTGTAAGGACAAGTACATACAAATGTGTATGTGTGTGTGTGCACTCGTGAGGACTTCTGTAATTGTGAGGACGTCTTATCTTTATTATCAATCAAGCAGACTTTATCATACAAACTGTGCAACATAAAGTGCTTTGTACGATGACACCCCACCGCCACCCCTCCACCCCTCCACCCCTCCACTCCCATAATGACCACAATATTATACATAAAGGACTTGATCTAAAACAGGAAATGAGGAACCGAGGAAACTGTATCATAAGTCTCATAAATTTGCAATGAGGAAACACCAGAGGCAGGATAAAAAAAATAATAATTCAGAATAGCAAAATAAGACAATAATAGAAAAGTGGAGTGTGGAAAAAAAAAGATTATAACAGTAAAAGAGGGGAGTGTATCAAAGTGAGTAAAACCAGAAGTAAAAAGTAGGGTAGTAAAAGAAACAATCCACAGAATGAAAACAGAATACACCAAGTACTGAAGCAGACTAAATGTATAAATAAATAAGCAAATAAATAAATGAAATGAATAAAATTCAATTAAAAGCCAGACTAAAAAGGTGGCTAGGTCTCAAGTTTGCTGCTGCCCTCAGGTCTTCAGGAAGTCGGTTCAAGAGACGTGGGACACAGTAATACAAGGATTACTGTTCTGAGCTTGGGTTTAATTAAATTACCACTGAAAACCATCGTTGAATTACCATCCATTCCCTGACCTTGAAATGAACCCGAATCCTTAACCCTAAAAGCAGCTTCCTTGAGAGAATTTGCTGCACTAGTACAACATTGTGCCTCCTCCACATTATCAGCATGACCACAGGAGGTCACGGAGGTCAGGAGGATGGAAACACATGTCAATAGATTTGTGCATCTGAACAAATGAACAGTGCTGTAATTTAAAATTTTCTAATGAGGAGCCAAAACTGTCCTCGATGAAGTGAGGGTTGTTCACAGTGCACGCAGAATAAATGTCAGGCAGTTTGTCATTTGTTGGAGAAAATCTGCTGAGACATCACGAGCAGCAGCCACCTGCATTTATTTATGAAGAAAGGTGAAGTGAAACAAGAGCCAGTTAAACTTGTTTACATGTGGTTAGTAGTAATCAGTTTAGCCTTTCAACTAGTAGCTTCTGAAAAAAGTGTGTAAAAGTAAACGTGCTGCTCATCTCATTTTCAGGTTGTGGCTACAGCGTGAACATTAAAGCTCCTCCAGTGTAAAGGTCTGTGTCCATGTGTAGTGTGATTATAGATCAGCTCTAGCTTCTATATTAATACTGTGAAAGTATCAAAGCCTCAGTCCACAGAGAAATGCACACAGCCTGTATTCAGAAACTGAGCCTTAAAACCAGCCGTCAGGACTTCTGGAACTTTGTGATGTCACAACAAAGCAGTCACCAAGCCCCGCCCACCTGGACCCACCATCCAAACCTTGCAGGATTTGGTTTCTCTGAGTGTTTTTACCTGAAATCTGCTATATTTTTACTGGATCACTCAGAAAACAGTCAGCCAATCAGAGGAGAGGCTCAGAGCCTCCTTTCTTCTGATTGGCTCACCGACCTGTTGTTACTAGAGCTGCAGAGAGAAGCCTGAGAGAGGAGATGTGAAACTACACTGAGATGGTTTTTATATCTTCTGATGGATCAACACTTCAAATAAAACACAGAAGAAGAAAATACAGAGCTTTAAGAAGGTGACTGCTTAAAACTAATGTTCCTGTCTTCTCAGTCAAAACTTGATTACATTGATTCATAACTTTAGTTACTTAAAACTGTTGAAAGCTGAAGCTTCAGACTCCAGACTGGACTCGGATGCCATATTGAACCCCAGCCCGCTCTTACGTCGTTACTTCATCGGTTGGAGATTTAAGGAACAATGAAAAATAACTTCCACAACACTAGAGCAGCACAGGGGCAGCACAAACTGACAGACATGGGGGGGTAGAGCTTCCAACAGAAGCACACTGCAGGCAACATGTGCTGCTGGGGTTTGCAACAGGAGAAACATGGGGGGGGGGGGGGGGGGTGTCCTTGGCAACATGGATCTTTGCTCGGTGGCATATGGCCGGCTGGTGGAGACACGTGTTATTGTCACAAATACACCAAAGGCCCTACCCTGTGATTTCATCATCCCATTTAAATTTCTAAGCTTCCCCGAGGCCACGTTCTTCTCTGAAGGAAACGTGTGATTATCCGCCGTGGTCACAGTTGCTCACAAAATGCGGCTGAGAAGAGGAAGCAGCGCCTCTAATGGGCCTCTGTCCCTGGAAGCAATCAGGTGCTGATATTACTTTGCCTTGAAGCCTACACTTGGCTTTGCACAGCTTGTTGTGAAAATTTCAAGTAATGTGCGAGGTGGGGACTTCATTACCGCCTGTGCAGGTTCAATGCTACTTCTGCACAAAGAATTCAATATTGAATTTTATAAACTTTCACACAATTCCCATCAAACACATTCAGCGAGCTGAAATTCCATTTTAGCAGCAGCAGCCTCAGAGGACAAAAAGGAAATGCACAGATTGGTTAAAAGGGGAAGGAGAAGTAGTTTAACAACCGAAAACACCGACTGTCTGAGACCCAGCTCCTAAACAGGCTGTCAGACAGACACCCGGCTGACAGAAGAACCAGCCGTGCTGAAGGAGCACCGGAGCTGACAGCACAGGAGTCTGCTTCGTCATGCCGGGGTGGATGCTTCAGTTGTATGAACAAAGGATAAATTGCTCCTCGTGCTCAGCAAAGGAACAAGGAAACTGATCAAAACTGTTCACAGGGAAAACTGCATTGTGTTTCAGAGCTGCATGATTAATTAGCATTTTGCTCACAGTCATTATTTAACAGGTGTACAGAAAGTTTTCCTCCAGGGACCACACACAAAATTAAGTCATTTTTTTACTACTTGCACAACTTTTTAATATCTTGCTCGCTGCTCCTTAATGAATAAAACCTTTAGAAGATTTATGTCAAAGGTTATTTTGAACTCTCTTAATTAGCTTTTCTTTTTCTTTTTTTTTTTTGCTGCTGCTGCTCAAAACTGTCTTCAGGTGCTTTGGTACATGTCTCAAGTCTTTTCAGATCTGACTTTACTCAAAAGCTGAGCGTATGTGATCATTTCCATTCAAGGCTGCGCTAATACATTTGTTTGCACAGCAGTGACCAAGTCCTCTCAAAGCATTTACTTCAGGACAATAAGCACTAAAGGTACAAGGCTGAGCGAGGACCGCCTCCTGCTTCTATACTTATTATTTCTAATGTTCTGGGACGTTACCCGTTCATTAACCTGAGATTTGTTTTCAGGTTTAAAGGCCTGTTACACTGTGGCAGTCTGGGATATGTGAGACCAGAGTCGACAACTGTGAGAGAAGAACCGTGGCAGAAATTTAGTGACACAATGCAACAAACCAACAAAATAGGAAAAGATGCACAAAATGTACTAAACAGCATCTTTTTATATGTTTTTATATAACACAGACACATGATGATGAAATAATCATCAACACCATGACTGAGTGTTTCCACCTTGAACTGCAGTGAACCAATCATAGTCTCATAGAAACAGATTCAGGGTTTCATACATCACAAACCTAAAGAACCAATCCTGTCAGCTTGTGGGGGACGGGGGGCGGGGCTAAATACACCTGAAACCTTGTCAGTACAGCGAGAGAGAGCGTTAGCATTAGCACAACCGCTAACACTGTGTCAGCCACTGCCAGTTACAAGCTAACAAACAACATAAACAAATAAAAGATGCTAACTGTGCTAATGGTTCTGATCTGTCTGCTAGTCTCTGGTTCTGGTCTCAGACTCCTCCTCTGAGTCTGGGTCTGACTGAGGCTCAAACATGTGGCTGAGTCTCTCTGATGTTTCCTCCTCTAACCATCTTGATGCTCTCTGCTCTTTCACCTGTCCACCTGGATTTCTCAACCAGGAAGTAAGAGCAGATGAGCTTCAGACCCAGTGGGGAAGCAATGTTGGACTAAATATGAATCATAGCAGAGGATTTTTACAGAGTTTAAAACATGTCTGGAGAGAAACTAAAAAAAAAGTGCTTTGATTCACTGCACATTCATCGTACAGTCTGATACAGACTGCCTCTGAGATTTCATTAGATCCATCTCACACAGTGTGACACACAGTAAACTTACGCAATCTTTACTTGTCTGACTCGACTCCAACATCTGAGGTCTGAAGTCCAGAGCTGAGCAACTGTCACAGAGACGAGATTTAGTTTTCAAATAAAAACAAAATGACACGTCACTTGTTAGAGGACAGCAAACCCTTTAAGCAGCACTTGTAGACAAACTGTACATGTCGTTGTTTTCTTCATATTTTACACAAACTGGACGTAGGAGACCTTCACCTCCACTTCCCTTTGTTCAACAGATTTCAAGTCTGTCAAAACAACTTAAGACCTTCAGGGCTGAAGTCCTTTCAGCCTGTTTGTTTTAATTTATTCATTTATTCATTTATTTATCATTGCTCCAACATTTTGTCCGGCGCTCAGTCCACAGAGAAATGCACACAGCCTGTATTCAGAAACTGAGCCTTAAAACCAGCCGTCAGGACTTCTGGAACTTTGTGATGTCACAACAAAGCAGTCACCAAGCCCCGCCCACCTGGACCCACCATCCAAACCTTGCTGGATTTGGTTTCTCTGAGTGTCTCTGAGTGGCCTGCTCTATAATCAAAAAGACATGGAAATATCACTTTCTACACAATGGGACTTTTAAATAGAGTAAAGGAGGGAGGAAAAAAAAGAGAATTGCTCCTTTTATACCAATCTGTCACAGTGCGAGGGAAGTTTCATTTCTGCTGAGAACATGTTAAGTGAAAGCTGAGGAGTGAAAAAGTAAAAAGAAAGGCATTTCTGTGTCTGAACAGATGGAGAACAGCAGACGAAAGTGTTTACCTGGCACATGAAGTCAAATCCTGTTTAGAAATGGCTTTTTGAGCACTTCTGGGCAGAGGAAGCAAACAAACACTGCAGCAGAAAAGATACTGTAATAGAAGACTGGTGGAAATCTCTCCTGTCCCATGTCTGCTGCAACACGCGGCGCTACAACAATATTTTCTTGCTCTGGCCTTTTGCCATGAAATAAATAAACTGTGTGAGAGAACACACAACAAGTCTTTATAGATCTCGCCACGACTGGAGTCCACCAAAAATCAATACGCTTTCTTTTTTCCTCTGGAATATCTGAAACAGCAAGACTCTTCTGTGTATCTGGTTAGTCTGAATTTCTGATCTTTGATTTGGTCATTAGAGCAAAAAATTCTGCCTAAAGGCAAAACAATTACTTCTATAATGGCAGACAGTTTAGTCAATACTTGTGGCCATTAAAGACGTCTCTCAGAAAACTGAGGCTCTGATCGTTGAGACGCTCAAACCAGGATTAAATCGCTGCCAATAAATGATGCTGATTATTGCACTTGATTGAAAAGCACCATTTGGTTTTGGTTTTTCTCAGTGTTTAACTTTACATCAAGCAGCCAACTGCCCGAGGACTCCAGACTCCTCATCGGCCCTGATCCCCAAGAGCCCCAGGGCCACTGCATGTCAATTGGCTTGTAATAAATTAATTAATAGAAAATTTGTTTTCCAGATTTCTACACTGAGAATATTATCTAAAATGCTGAGGGCATTAAAGATGAACTGCACCTCAGATTCTGGTAGGACCCTCCCTGGGCCTCACAACGTGGGGGTGTGGAGACTTTAGGGATGGACGGTACCAACTGTGAGCATGAGTAGAGGCACAGAGGTCAGCAGTCACTTTTATGCCTGTGAGACAGAGTTGATGTCCTGGCTAACTGTGTTGTCGCTAAGCTAACGCCTCTCCTACAAGAGGTTATTGTAGGAAATGCTAGCACATAATTATAGCCTTGCTCTTTGACCCATTAAGACCCGAGTCTCCCTCTAATTGTATTTGAAACTGGATGTGGCTGGAAAAACATTGACATTAGTCTCATTTCAGTTCAGTACATTAGGGTAAAGGCAGTGATTTACAATAAAAGCCAAATGTTTAAGGTTTCAAATGGGTTTTACTTCACGTTTCTACCTGCTTCAGCAGCTGAGAAACGAAGGTTTTCGTGACAGCATCAGGTGAATCTTAACTCTAGCTGGTGGTGATACTGGTTCACAGCAGCATGTTATATCTTCAACTTTTCACCAAAGGACTAGTATTGTTTTACTTTATCTGTGATTAGTGATAAATGGAAATCTTCTTTTGGGTGTAGTTCCTTACTTCATCCAGACTGAGTCAAAATTTAGTTTTAAGATTCTTTTATTTTATATAATTGATATTATTTATTTATAGTTGTTTATTATATTTTTACTTATGTACCAGTATAGTGGGGTTTTTTGTGTAGGGTGGTTTTGACAGATTTTTGCCCCTGGACGCCACAGTGGGTGAATCTGACCCTGCTTTCCATAACACTGCTGTATATTTATCATGTATGTATTTATCATGTATGTCCATACTGCCTCTGTGGAATACCACGTAGGCAGATATATGGAGAACCATCAGCATGCATTAGACATGAGGCTTCCACCATCACTGCCGTTATTAGATAGTTTCTCATGTGAGAGAAAACACAGTGTGTTCAACCTAAAGTCCCTCGGCTCATATTTACTGTTCCTCGTGAAATAAACCACGCGCTTCAGTCCAATGATCAAATGAAGGCGATGACGCAGGCGTTATGGATTAGTATAGAGGGAAGGTTCAACTTCAAACGTGCTATATGTAGCCTGTGTAACATCAAAGCGCCATTGTCAAATAACCACGAAGCAATGGTTTATAATTAGAAGTCCATAATGAAATGACACATAGTCAACGTAATTACTCGCCTCTATCTCCTGCTTCAATAAGACCCATATAATGTCTTTTAAACCCCAGAGCTTCCTGAGACCTAAAGAAACCAACGTTCACTCACATTAATTATGAACAATTGTACAGAAACAGGATTACAACCATAATTACTGCTCCTCTAATATTTGGCTAAAAAGGGGAGGATAAAAAAAAAAGTACGAGGCTTGAGGGATGAGACTCCAGATGACACATGTCACTGCCTCCACTACAATACAGTGGAGGTGAATTTTGTTTGTGGTGCTGCAAGAATAAAAAAAAAAAATACAATCAAAAAGTTCAACAGCAACATTGGTGTCCAGAGATAATGTCCTGGCTCCTCTGGATCCCACACACCTCACTCATTACAGTTTCCACTAGCCTGAGAGGGATGTGAAACTACCCTGAGATGGTTTTTGGTTTTTAAAACCACAGATATATCTTCTTATGGATCAAAACTTCAAATAAAACACAGAAGAAGAAGAAAATATGGAGCTTTAAGGTGATGTGCCGACCCATAAGAGCTAGCTAGCTAAGACAGCAGCAGAGAAGCATTAGTCATCCAAAGACTGTCAAAAGATGATTTTTTACCTGGGTGGGACATTTGAATTTGAGAGTCTCACGGCATCATGTTCCATTTCCAATTGTTCCTGGTGCCTGAATTTTGTTGTTAACATAATTTAAAACGTTTCCACCATAAATTGATGCAGAAAAAGAACAAACTGGTGCATAAAAATTCACTAGAATGCAGGAAATTAATTGTTTGACACTCAGAATTTCCTGGAGGAGGAAACTGAATGCCCCCCCCCCCCAATGGGCAGACAAAACATGTAGTCCAGGATCACATTTTGCCATGATGACACACACACACACACACACACACACACACACGGGGTGAAAACAACACCAGTCACACACTGATGTGGCTGGTTAAAAAAGAAAGGAAGCTCTCTGGTCTCTAATGAGCCAGAAGCTGTTGGGCATGTTGAGCACGTAATTTACATACTCAGCTCCAACTGGGCAGTTTTTTTTTTCCTCAAGTTGCCACAATACTGGAGCAATACAAAGTAGTTCAATTCCCCAGCGATGAAAGTCCTGGTAGCTCATTAGAGCAGCTATACTAAAAAAAAAATGGTATTAACAATGGATAAAATGGCTGGGCGCATCAGTGGCTCAGCTGAGTTAGTCCTAACCGCAGCGGCCACTGGTTCGAGTCCGAACGCCTGCACCTATCAAAATAAAGGCAAAAACGATGAAATGAAATGAAGATCGTGAACCCTCCAATATAATAACAGCTCAATGAAATCAGTTGAGACATTTAAACATTACAGAGTTTTTCTATCCAGAAAAAAACGCAGCTCCTCCGTTTATTCCTATTTGTTTTCAGGGCGGTCTTGCCCGGTCCAGTACGGCGGTGGAAACGACCTGCTGCTGGTGAAAGGTACAGGTGCAAACAGGTGTGTGAAAAACAACAGGAAGTTAGTTATTGTGGTCTGGCTTTGATTCAGCCACTTATCAACACGGTGCCAGTTGTACCAACAACAGATTGTGGCACAAACTTTTACCTTGGGGAAGTCGTACTCGTACTCCTTGCTTCTGTTCCTTCTGAGAGTCATGGCTCTAAATCACTGAACACACGTTTACATTCAGGGTGATTCACACTCCTCTATGACATCGTAATCTCCATGTCCATCATGACAAATGACTCTACAGATGATGCTCCTTATAACTCCAGATCTAACACGAGTATCATCAACTGCTGGGCAATTGTCTCCATTTTGTCTGATGGCACTTTGAAAATGCCTGCTTTAAAATAATGACTGCAGCTCGTTCTCTTCAAAAAATAAGATAAAAATAAAATAAAATCACCACACAGTGCTGTCACAGTGCCCACAGAGTCACTCTCCTGTTCACTGTCACTGGAGCGATGCCAGGCTTTGCTTCTTGATTACATCACGGATTAAAGTTCTTGGCACTAAGGAGACTTTCATGTCCACGATCAGGCTCAGCTGTGCAAGATAACAGTCTGCCTCGTCCTCTGAAGCATCATGTATGTGCATGTATGTTAGTTTAACCTGACATCAGGGATAACAACAGGCTGATGAATGAGCTTCATTTCATCAAATATATATATATATATATATAAATATATATATCAGTGGTATGAAAATGCTGCAACTTTCACAATCCAAGCATCATTAAAGGAATATTTTCACTCCCAGCAAGTTACAGGAGACTGGAGACGGTTGCAACACTTTCTACATTTCTCTCAGTGACTCAGACACCAAACAAACTTTTATATATTAAATTCACATCTGTCTGCAAATTACCCATCACATTTAGAGATGATAACATATGACATATCAGTCACAATATTTATCTAAATAGACAAATTCAAATGTTGCAACTGACCACAACCCTGGGGACGGTTGCAACATATTAGAAAACCATTCAAATTTCACCAATTAACTTTAGTCTTTTGTCTCAATAAGCACAATACTCTGAAAATATGTATAATTTTACAATATCATAGTATTATTTATTTCATAATATTTATCATAGAACAGTTATTGACCTTTGTTTTGCATAGAACCGAGTTGAATAGAACCGACCTTGAGTCGAAAAAGGCACAATTTATCTATTTTATGATAAACAGGTAAATATATTGTAAGACTGACAGAATAATTTCAAAAATAACTTCTTTGTATTTTCTTACGTGTTAAATTTAGCAAATATTGTTGCATCTGTTGTTGCTATGGGACTAAACTCGCAGCATATTTAGTTTATTAAGAACTAAACAAGTTGAGTCAAACTGTTGTGCGGTCTGCGCCCTGTCAGCCATGACACACTGACCTCCACACATGCTGACCAAACAATGATTCAAACTAAGTAAGTTTTGATGGCGAGGGAGGGTCTAACTGAGCATGTGCAGTATGAGTGCGATCACTGTAGCATGTTTCTGATTGGAGGAAAAGGACTCGCCTCCTTGCTGCAACCGTCCCCATGCTCCAGTACAGACGACACAGAGGCCTAAAGCTCAGCAAACACACCTGTGTTTAGTAACACACACTTACAACAGTTAACACAAGTAGGCTACACACAAGCTCCTCAACAAAACTGTAACCAGGCTGATGCTTCAGCAGCGTCGATGAAATTGATTCAGAGCAGCAAGTAAAAAAATAAAACATGGAGGAAACTCCCTCCCTCAGGATCTTGAGTTTGACACGTTATTATTGACTTTGAAAACGTCCTAAAAGTAACACAGAGCTGACAACCATTCACACTCACATCCATCAGTTAACCTGCATGTCTTCGGCCTGTGGGAGGAAGGCACAGGGAGAACATGCACTGAAAGACCTCCGTGTCAGCCAGGAGGTTAGAACCCAGAACCTGCTCGCTGTGCTGCGACAGTGCTCACCACTGCACCACCACACCGTGCCTCAATCTGTCCCTGTTTAAAACATCAACTGATTAATTATTTAAATCTTCTTAGTTCAGGTTTAAATGGTGCATTTTGATTGGCTAAAACCAGTAAATATCTGATGTGCATTACAATGAAAGCTGGGTCTAACTGGAACAAGGGGAAACAAAGGGGCTGTTACTAGTATTTCCTGATTGTATTCACTAGCATCGTGTCACCTGCTGCCTGGGAGGGATTTCATTTATCTAACAATGTTCAAAAGAAAGGACAAAATCATCTGGTTCCTGGTTGGATGACCTCAATTAAAACATTCCAATGGTCGAAGCAATCAGAACTGTGGAGGCTGGAGTAGGCCGACACTCATATAGGATCTGCTCTTTACTGACGACTGAGGGCCGAGCTACAGAGGAAGAGGAGGGCCTGGTTCTCTGGAAAATACGCAGACAGGATTGGATTCACTCGTAAGAGAGTCATTTACTCTCTACTGTGTGTTGTAATTCTATCCTATTCTATAATAAACACTCAGACACTGTATCTGCAACTTGCACAAAGAGCACAGCTTCACCTGTATTTGAAAATCTGCTTTTATTTTGAAAATTCACGTGAGAAATTTTGGCAATTTGGAGTGAAAGGAGGTCAAATCACAAGACTGGGTTTGAGGTTAACACGTAGTTTAAACACAGCAGTCAAAAGTGGAGGCTGTGAATTGACAGCAGGACAGTGTGAAGTCATGTGTCCTCCACCAAACATTTATTATTCTACTGGAGGCTCAGAGCGTTTCCTCCTCCGTACAGCGCACACAGAGCGGCCACAGCAGCCTGACCCGCACCGCCGCATCCGCTCCTCACGCCGCAGAGCGCCGCGCGCTCACCGGGCACACAACCCGTTTTATTTAATATCAACTGAGAATCCAGAGACTTCACAATGACGGAGAGGACATGGGGGGGGGGGGGGGGGGGGGGGGGGGGGGGGGGCTGTCTAACAGCAGACACGTGATTTGTCCGTGGAGCAACAATAAAAAACATAAAATATAATTGATTATGTTCATTGTGGTTTGTATAAGAGGAGCCCACCCATGTCATGCGTGCGTCAGAAGCCTGCGCATCCAGTTCTGGAGGCTACACTGTGCCTATCCTGAGTCTCTCTCTCACACACACACACACACACACACACACACACACACACACACACACACACAGAGAGAGAAAGAAACATCCATAGGTAACTACAGATTAAAACAACAGGGATCGTCTATATCATGGCAGGAGGACTGCGTGAGAACATTTAGATATGTTCTCTCCACCTGCCGGAGCGCGTCCTGAGGAGCAGTCCTTGTGGATCAGAGCTGTTTTAAACCAAAGCCCGCCCTCAGCCCGCACGTTTTGATTTTTTAAGGAAAAGCTTAAAGATAATTTATTTGATGCACCTGCTGGAAACGACGCCCATCACTCACCTGATATGCAGACAATAAAATTGGCCTGGAGAATGATCAGTATTTCCCAGATTATATCCATCCTTTCATTCCACATACATTACGCACAGGTTAGAAAAAAAAGAAAAAGAAAAAGAAGAAGAAGAAGAAATGGAGCTTTATCAGTTGCAGATGTCCTGTCCTCCCAGACCGGATCCCGCTGTACACCTTCCACCAGGTAATTTCCACACCAGACACATAGCAGGTGCTCAAAGCCTCAGGAAGAAATGTTACACGTTCCCACAGTGACTGAAACCATTCCAGAGATGGCAAAAAAGAAAACACACACAAAAAGGATGAACTCCAGAAAAAAGAGCAGAACACCGATCCTCGGTCAGTTCACTGTATTATTCCAGTGCGCCCTAGGACTGAGTGAATGGACACATCCATCCATCCGTCGCCGTTTCACAAAGCAGGCATCCCGTTCATCACCACGGAAAGTCACACATGGTGGTTTCGGGTAAAAAATCTCTGTGTGGAAAGAGGAAGAGGGAAAAAAGCCGGATTACTGGCGGCGGGACACGCGGAGGGATCGGACTAACACCTGGAGACGCCTCACAACTCAGAGAAAACTCGCATCGCCAGGTGGCGAGCCTCTGATCGAGACTTCTCCGCCGTCACTGCAGGGGACCAGCGTCAAGTTTGACGGTATACAACCACAACTTCCGGTGTGGAGTTTCACAATAAAGGTTTCTCTCTCTTTTTTTACTGAAATGTTTAACGTTTGCCTACAGAGGTAAATCAAGTCATTGTAGTTGTGATCGCCTTTTAGGAAAGTTGTAATTTTTTTAAGTATTATTCTTTGTTATTGATCCTGTTAACATGCAAACAAATCAGTTTACAGTGCAGGAAGCAACTTAAAGGGAATGAGACTTATGTGTAGACTTAATATATCCAACTAATAATTTAATGCCCAGTAAGTAATCAATATTATCAATTACACACTTTCTAAATCATCATTTGATTACTATGTTCACTGTTGTAATATCTCCTAATTTTATTAACACTTTCACTGCCATTTGGATTTTGTTCTTTATTTATTTATTTTTTCTCCTTCTGTGCTTTTATTTTGCGAACTCCACCACATAGTTTCCGGTCATCTTCTGCCTAACTGCTCCGCATTTACAGCACGGTTACCTCTCTCTCTCTCTCTCTCTCCCTCTCCCTCTCCCTCTCCCTCCCCCTCTCTCTCCCTCCCCCCCTCTCTCTCTCTCTCTCTCTCTCCCTCCCTCTCTCTCTTCTCATCTCTCTCTTCTCTCTCACTCTCTCTCTCTCTCTCTCTCTGCCACACACCCTGGGCACAACTAACACTGATTCCCGTGCAGATATATATGTGTGTGTGTGTGTGTGTGTGTGTGTGTGTGTGTGTGTGTGTGTGTGTTGGGGGGGGGTGTTAAATCACAACTTACAGCGTCTGTAGATAAATTCCCTGCAAATAACAACGGTCAGAAAAGTCCGACCGCGCAGCTTTGACGCACCAGAAAACACGACGTGCGTCCTGAGCCTGAGAACTAAGAGAAGAAGAAGAAGAAAACACCCAGCTGTGTAGAACCACAGTATTCATCTAATAAATGAAGCTGAGTATTAATGAATAATAATGATGACGTCGGCGGCAGCTCTGTGTGTCCTCTGATACGGATCGTAGTGGACTTCCTGCTCCGGTCCGGTACCAGGGCACCCAGCGATGCCACCCAGCTTCTGCGGCTTTACACATGATCAGGATTCGCGAGGAGCGCGCCTGCGCGCGGCGGGCGCGCGCACAGACAGGCGGCGGAGGAGTTTGTTTTTTTGTTGGCTTTTTGGGGGGGGCACAGGTGGATGAAAATCTCGCGTGCCGCAGGAAAAATGTCTCATGTTTTAGAGAAAAAAAAACAGTTTGTGTTAAAGAGAGAAGGTGAAAGGAAGAAGGCGGGAGATACAGTGATGATCTATGTGGGAAGAATAACGAACAGTTGGAATCATATTCCTGCCAGAGGATTTGTGTGTGAAAAGACACACACACACACACACACACACACACAGAGAGAGAGAGAGAGAGAGAGAGAGAGAGAGAGAGAGAGAGAGAGAGGATACACAAACAAGATCATTACCAAAAAGACTGGCAGCCTTTCTATCAATCTGCTCCTCTTATACAAAAAGCATTAAGATACTGTGTGTGTGTGTGTGTGTGTGTGTGTGTGTGTGTGTGTGTGTGTGTGTGTGTGTTGACCGTCATATTTGCTCTGCATATTTTATCACTGGCCTATAAAATCTAATTGTTACATCATGAAATATTTACATTTTATAAAATCTGAATACAAACAGCTGAACAGAAACCCTGATGATTGTGTGGGTTCACATGTACAAAGCTGGAATCAGAGCCAAAGCCTGCATTTTAGAAATTCTGAATATGCTCATAGAATTTTTTTCTAACAAATCTAAAAAGAAAGAAAAAACACCAAAAATACACAGGGCTGTCCACATACAATTGGCCAGATAGACCAGTTTTTTATTAATATTATCATTAATCATCATCAGGTTTGAGACGTTGCACTAGACCTCCAGCATCTCAGACCAAAACAAATGCTTTGTTGCCCCCCCCCTTTACGTTCTCAGTCCAAGGTGTTATGAAGCTCGGTGAAAGTGACCACTAAACACACGGCAAGAAGCTCCACTGAATAAAGTTTCTCTGCAAACACGAGAACCAACAAGAAACAATCTAACCACAACCGTTAGCCCAAGCTAGCATTGCTGTGATATGCTCCACAACAATGCTGACAGTTAGCCAGCTAGCAATAGCAACCTTTGCCAAACATGTGTATAATATTGGCAACAGCGAGTTAGCCAACTTTATCCCGCTATTGTAGCCGTCACAAATGAAAACAGAGATGTAACATACACATACATGCATGTACATGTCATTTTACATCAGCTCAGTATTGATCCACGCCCGTCGACAACGAGGCTCAACTGTCGCAGCTTCCTGTTCATTTAAACGCAAAGAGCTACAGTGAAGCAGCTCAGTGGAACAGCTGGTCGTCAGCAGCTGGAAAAAAAACAAACAAACTACATTCCAGGTACTAAAATACCAACTCTATCACACCACCTGTTCTTCTCTGAGGTGTGGTCTTCTGAAAATCCTGAATTTTGTCAGAAGGTGTTGTGGTGTCTGAAGGCTGAAGGACTTAATGCTGTGATCTTCCTCCATTTATCCCTTCCCATTTGTGGCCCCTGTGATGATCCAAGTAACAAAGGCTGGGCAGGAGGCAGACAATGACGGACAATCAATACCATACACAGCCTGTTTTTTTCAAGTGCCACTTTCCCACATCAAAGAGGTACATCCCTGCAGACTCCCCGTCCCTGTGGGCCCAAATGCTTTTACCCGCCAAATCTCATCCGGTGTCTCTTCCCCGCCATGTGGGCACGCACGGCGTAAAGCTGCTTCTTTTCAGGAGAGCCTTTCTGAGGTTACTTTCTGCTGGAAGTACACAATAGCGCATTCTGTTTCAACTCGGGATTGTTATTCAGCCAACAATGGTCTCCGCGCTGCTGCTGTGAGGAAGGAAATTGCTGCTCTCACAACTCAGTTCACTTATCAAATCTGATTCCTCCATCGACTCCCTCTCTGATTCACTCTGTCTTTGATGTTTTGATGGCGTGTTTTCAAATATAGTCCAATCATGACCCCGGATGACTATAATGTTCTTCATGAGGTTTTAGAAGAAAAAAAGGTTGAAGGAGAATTTAGTGAATGAATGGCAGCGTGGAAGATTAGGCTCTTGTTATTCAAATGCAGTTTGTAAGCTTGGCTGGGAGGGAGAAGTCAGTTCAATTATGTTTTACCATCAAACTTTAAATTGGTCTAAATGTAAGACTTTCAGAAGTTCAGAAATTCCTTGATTAGGTAAACTAGCAGCGTCCCTGTTGTATTGTGTTGACTAGAAAACAGTCCATTGTGATAATGGAACGCCATGAGTTGGAGCGAGTATTCTTCAGAGCAGACAACCTTCTACTGCCCAATGATGTGTTTTAAAAAGCTCCTCTGTGGCGGATTTACCTTTACTACCAAAGATGTGACTCCCCGAGGAGGAGCCTTTTGTTTGATGCATCTTTTGGCAAATTCCTGCTTTAAACTAGAATTACCGCCTCATGGTTGTCTGCCTCCGCCACCCTAGTTTCAGGTTACATCAATGTTTATCCAGAGACATATAAAATATTAACCATATGCAAGGTGTTGGGTAAATGCTAAAAAGGGTTTTGTGCAGTCACACTCACCTTGACCTTTGACCGCCAGAATCTAATCAGTTAAGCATTGAGGCCCAGGGACTTCACCAAAAGAATTACACACTGTGTGCACAGCTATAAGTGCATCATTACACCTCACACATACACAATCCCCTGAAATATGTGTCATCCACACATCATCACAATCTCAGAAAGCAAGTCAGCGTTTAAAGCAACAACCAGCAGGTCAAGACATCAAACAATCTCTGCTGATCAACTGAGAACAGGTTCTATTGAAAATCACCATCTAACACAGGCATCACAACATAGTCACAATCTGTCCTGTATGCTGGCTGTTATACAATTAACAAAACTATTAGTGACATAAGCAATAGGCTAACCAAACATATAAAAGCATCCCACGACCCACAACACTAAAACATGAAGAAATAAATCAATCCTACCTTAACTGAGTGTGAAGCCTTCGGTTTGCTGATGAGTTTAATCTCCTCAGAAGAAGATCCTTCCGCTCTTGTTTAAACTTTCTGCTCAGGTCAGTCTCCGAGGCCAGCTGGGTCAGGTTAGCTTTTCGTCTGTGCTCGGAAATACATTCTTCAGCGTGGAGAAATAATCCTGACTCACAGCAGTGGAGGCCCCAGATGTCAGCGCATGTTTGGAGGCAGTGAGAACCACAGGCACGGAGGACCTGGAGACAAGCCGCCCGGCTGGCCTGCGATCCGAATCTCCACAACACTGAGCTGCGACTCATCCATGTCGGTCTTGGTTAAATCCAGTGATGGCTTCACTTTCCCTGCATCCAAAAAAGATCCCACTGTCAGGGTCTACCGCTCTCAAGGCGTCCATGTCCTTGTGGAGTCGATAGCGCCAAAAAATAAAACAGCCTTTTGCTCTCCGGTTCAATGTCCCGCTCTTACTGGTCCAGAGTGTGTCGTTCTGGAGGAGCGGGAAAACTGACAACCACACGAGCTGTCTGTCCACAGTTTCACCAATTCTTCGTCAGCTCCCAGCTCGCAGCATCTTATTTGGCGGGTCCGTCAGCCCCAAAACTTCCAGTGTTATTAGGCGACCATGTTGTCCTATATTTGTTTACATGCTCCACTTCCGGTGCTCCAAACGTTCTCGTTCGCAGATTCGTCATTTTCAGCAGGACCCGCCCACCTGTGTGTCTGTGGTCAGTTACTGAAAACGCCGCCGAAAATAAAACTTAGCATCTCCAGTTAATGTAAAAAGCGTTTCCGTGACAACATCAGCCGACACTTCCCGGCCAAAAAATAAATACCAAATTTACATGAAAGTCCGCGACAGGATTCATACTGCAGTGCTACAGCAACATAGTTACCACAGTTACCATAGTTACCTGTGTGACGTGCACTTCCTGCATTTTACAGGCAGACATTTTGTTTACTTTGTCACGTTTTAACACCTGTTTACGGTTCCCATGATACCTCATGTTACATCCATGATGTTATGCTCGACCCAGGGTCCTGTCCTCTGGCGTTTTCCGTTCTTAATCCGTTTTCAGGATGTCCATTTTGTTTGCTAAAAGCCACATAGCAAACTAAGCTAGCAAGGCTACTTCAAACACCGCGGGAAAGTTGCCAACTCCACAATGTCCACAATGCAACACTGACATTACTTAAGAACAGACAACCAATCAAGTGGGTTTGCATTGATTTGAAAGTGACTTTTATTTTAGGGAATTATAAATAATGTATATTTATTTTAAAATGAAATGAAAATAAAAATATAAACATAATTAATTAAATGAATAAAAAGAAAATAATTCAAATTACACGTTGGGACACCTGGCAGAATGCGTACCACATGGGTACAGTTCCTACTGCAGCAGCCGTGAATTGGAGTCCAACCCACGGCCCTGAGCTGCTGCATGTCATCCCTCCTCCTCTCTCTCCCTGGCCATCTATCTTTCACTGTCTTATCGGAATAAATGCAAAAAAAAAAGGAAATTACATCTTAATCTTTACTGGGGAGGCATTTCGAGCCCTCCACCCCCACCCCCGCCGGTGCTGAGCTGAGAGCAGCCGACAGAGACGAGTCATGCTGTTCCCTCTCTGCCTCCATCATCTCTATCTGTTTCCAGCACAGTTAGCTTGGTTTGTAGAAGTTTGTAACTTGTCACAGTGGAACAGTGATACAGCTGAAAATGAAAAGTGCAGTGATTTGACTGATGAAATGAGTCATCAACCTTTGGTAGGAAGCGCTAAGAACATGTAGTACAGGGGGAATCAAGTAGAATAGAAAGAGGTCCAGTCAGGCAAAGTTACTTATATAATAGAATAGAATAGAATAACAATGATAATTCCTTTCCTATTTCAAGGAAATATCTTTTGCCTTTTTCTTATTTTTGTTAACTCTGTTCCACATCCTGACAGTCTCACCACATCTTTACAACTGAACAGCTTTATTATTGTTTTCATGTTTCCATCTGTACATACGTCCGTCCCGTTCTCTTGGACATGATATCTCAGTAACACCTTGACAAAACTTCTTCAAATTTGGAAGAAACATCCACTAGAACTCAAGGATTAACTGATTACAATTTGGTGGTCTCAGGTCAAAGGTCAAGATCACGATGACCTCACAGAACACAGTTTTGGCTTTGTGAACACGATATGTCAGTAACACCTTGAGGGATTTTCTTCAAACTTGGCATAAATGTTCACTTGGACTCAAGGATGAAATGATTAGAGTTTGGTGGTCAAAAGTCAAAGGTCAAGGTCATGGTAATCTCACGTTCTTGTGAATGACATATATCAGGAACGCCTAGAGGGAATTTCATCACCTCTGTCACTATGACCTCACAAAACATGTTTTAGGCCATAACTCTTGAATTCATTCACTAATGTTGACACAGTTTAACTCAAACGTCTATAAGGATAAAATGAAGTGATGACATTTTATATCCAAAAGGTCAAAGGTCAACTTAACTGTGACATCATGTTCTGCAAAAACATGTCTGACCATTATTCAGTGCTGTAACTCAGGAAGGAGAGACTGTGACTGTATTTCCTGCAACATGGCTGATTGGTGGAAGAAACAACGACGAGGAAGTGATTCTAGTACAATTATAGATCAGGTCTAGCTTCTATATTAATACTGTGAAAGTATCAAAGCCTCAGTCCACAGAGAAATGCACACAGCCTGTGAGAAGAGATGTAAAACACTGAATTGGTTTTTAGTTCTTAAAACAACAAATATATCGTCTTATGGATCAACACTTCAAATTCAACACAGGAGAAGTGTATTGGACCTTTAACATAAGGTACATAACAAGAAGAAAAAAGATATGTACATAGCAGTATATTACGGCTTAAGAAGGCCATCAGTAAGACATTGAGTATTACATTTGTTGGCACACACTCACTGCAATCGTTGCTGCTCGCAATTAAAAGTTTGAGAAGTTCCCTAATTCCTTTTGTAGACTTCATTCCAGATGCTGGGGGGCAGGCAGATGTTAGGATCAACTCCAACATGATCAAGAGTGTATCCTCACTCTAAATGAAGCAATTAATATTATGATCTCTTTAAACTCTTGGAAACATGTAGTCGTGCCTCGCAGGCTGTGCAGTTAAACAGTGTTACAGGAAAACGCTACAGCAGCGGAGCGGAGTCGGTGGGATGGAGACCGAGTCTGTCTGAGGGTTAGGACGTTACACTCCACAAAATTCATTAAGGGAATTATTACCCCTGACGTCCACTCAGACTGATTTGAAGCCAAGTGTCTTCCAGCTGTCTGTTCCTCAGCAGAGACGTTTCCAGTGTTATTCAGAGATGTTGTGTCTTTCTGTGATTTACAACCATACACTGTAAAAAAAAAAATCTTAATTTTATGGAAAATAACTCTAAGTTTTCTAACAGTGATTTTCTGTTTTTTAAAATTGTGAACAAAAGTCTGTAGAATTACAGAAATTATTTGTGAATTAACAGCGAAACTTCTATTTTAAGCATTATGCCAATAATAATGAATTACATTTATCTCCCATTTCTGTAAAGACAAATTACTCTATTATTAGTTATACAGTATTTTTTCTGCTTTCTTAAATTACATACAAATCTGTGTAAAATGACAGTAATTATCTGTAATTAAAAATGTAGCTTGTTATTATAAAGGTTAATGTCCACACTAACAATTTAAAGATTCTCTGTAATTTCAGGGTGAATCTTATTAGTTTTACATTTATGTGACTTCTACATTCAACCTTTGTAATTCTGGATGAAATGTAGCAAACTTTTTTTCATCACATCAAACATTCAAACTTCAAACAAAAAAGTACTGGAATGTATCCCAGCATGCACTGGGAGGAAAGCAGGACAATGGTTTATCACTCAACAGTCAAGCTGTCAGACTGTTGCTCTGTCCTCACTGAGCTATGAAGTATTATTTTACATCTCTACTATAATTTATACTTGTTACTAAATAAGATTTATCCACCTCTTTATGATGCAGACTTGTCTTGTGACAGTGAAGTTCACCTGTACCTTCATTCACAACTGTATTCTAGTTTTAATTTGTCAGTTACAGTTGATTGTAAATTGTTGAAATTAATGCAGTTTTAATGTAAATAAAGTTTTTCATGAAGCTTTGCTTTGTTGATGGTTTTTATGGAGCGTGTCTGGTATGAATTTTAACAGCAACACTTTTTCCTGAATCTGTAATTAATCAAAGACTTTCTATGTTGCTTTAATCAACAACAAACATGATAGAAATGTTTAAATGTGTCCGTCCTTCAACAGTGACAATACAGGATCTAGAGACAGATACTAGAGTTTGTCCTTTTCTAATTTGTCTTATGAATTTACCAATTTTAATAACAATGAAAACACTAATTCACCAAAGTGACTGTTAGATTCATCATGAGGCAGATGGTAAATATGAAAAACACACACTCAGCACAATTTAATCACAGGTTTATTTATTAAACACCTTTTCAATGACAACAATGAAGTTCTGAATAAAACTAATGAACATGAGCTGTACTACACTGACAACTGCTTCACAATCTGAACTGTCAGTGTTCAGTTCACACTAAAGAGTGTGTGAGGTGAACACATCCGTCTCTGAGGTCACAGCATCACATCTATGAAGAGTCTGGTTTGGTTCCAGGTTGCAGTTCTGGTGGGTCAGTTCCATCTGTTTCCTACTGAACACCGTTTGATGTTAAACTGGTCGATACTTTCACCTGTGAAGTTAGTGTGTGTGTGTGTGTGTGTGTGTGTGTGTGTGTATTGAACGATGACGCAGCAGTAGAGCTCAAAGAGGGCGGGGTTTGGTTGTTTTGAAGACATCTCCCCATTCATTCTCTATGGGAATTTTTTGCCTTTATCTGCATTTATGTCGCCATGGTTACTCAGTCGCTAAGAAAAAAGTCACAGCACACCATTCCTGATCGAGCCACACATACTGATATATTGTTTTCACAATACATTACAAATTAATAGATTAGCATTAGCAAGCCCCCCCCCCCCCCCCCCCACCCCACCCCCAACACACAAAAAAAAAAAATGCTAACGCTAACAGGCCTGGCGGCTAGCTGCCGGCCCCAGTGCAGGCCTTGTCCGAACAACTTAGCCCCCGACTTAGGTGCATAGATGCTAAAAGCATCTCACTACACTTTGAAAATGCTCTCTGTTGACTTGTTTTCACTGGTCTAGACTCCAGGTGTTCACAGATCAGCGGTCTCTGTTTTCTCCTGTTCAGCTGAATGAAGTTTCATATCGTCTAGTGCTTCATTTTTTCCAAGCAGCTGACTAGGGAGTGTATGAGACTCTTTCACCTGGTAGCACAACTCAAGTGTCTTCGCTAGTTTCGAACTGATGCAGTTGTTCATTTTTCCATCCAGTGCACACATTGTTTAAATAGCCAGTTGTTTAAATTGACCAACAGAAACCTGGTCTTCAGTAAATGGCACAATATTTCTCCATTATTTTAAGGGCACATTGTCAGTATGCTCCTACATAGGTGGGTGCACAGCGTGTCTGTTTAACACAAGCAGAGTTGTGAAGATGAGCTTCAGGTGTTTGATGTTTAGTCCGGTGGAACATTAGAAAGCAGCCACAGAAGGTCAGAGCATTCTTTGTCAGTACAGATCATTTAAATAACATCTGTTTAAGCTTTATGGTGGTGTGTATGTTATTTGTAATTAAGTTTCCAACCCCACTTTAGTTGAAAGACTACATACAGAGATTTAACAGTTTAATTTGCATTTCTTCAGTTTATTATATTTTATGAGAAATGTAAGAAAATTGATCTGAATCTGAATCAGTAAATATTGTATTTAGATTGTGCTTCTACAGGTTTTAACATTACTTTACACTTATAGATTCAATGTTAACACAAATACTGCAAGTTAAAGTTTGAGATGATGTTAATCTGTTTTACACAGTATTTTTTACTTTGTCTTCCAAAACAAAAGGTTTACTTTACAATATTAAGCTTAAGTCAATATTTAATTGACTGACTCTTAATTTTATTATTAGGAAAAAGTTTCTCTGCAGAAACTTTAGTGTCACTGTATTGAACGTGTTTGATCATAGTAATTCAGGAAAAATCTGTAACTTGAGTGGATTCACTTTATTAAAGGAGTTTGATCATAATAAATGAGGAGAAAACTGTAAAAGAACAGTTTTTCTCTGTAGAAATATTAATGAAACTTTCTGTAAATTTATTGTTTTTACACTTTATTTAAATTAGGATATTTTACTTTAATTTTACGGTTTTTATTTGCCAGTCTTTGACCTTTTTTTTTAAAGATTTTTAATTTTTTTTTTTACAGTGTATTAAACTCAGTTGCAGCTCATTCATGATTTATGTGGTAAGAAATACTTTGTGGTTGTATTTAACTTCCTCTAATTACTTGAGAAAGGAAGTTGCAGATGGGCTACAGACGGAAGACAAAGAAACAAAGAAAAACTAGTTGTGAGAAAGACGAAGTAAGTAAATGCATCAGGAAATATTAATGTTCATGAGTGACGAGATACGACAGTCACATGTCCAAAGGTCACTGGCTCACAGGCTAAAGTAGCTGCAGCTCTGTGGACCATGGCTCATCTTTATTGATCTCACAGTTTAATTCCTTTCAGTGCTAACACTTCAACTGACTCTTCAGTTCACTTCAGGTCTTAAGGTTGAGCAGAACTGCTGGACGCGCGAGCTCCGTCACCTCAGTGCTGCTTGTTATATTAACACTGTTTAAGTTGAGTGTTCACGGTGCGCAGGCTGACCGCCACTCTGTAGAAATAATATTTATTAAAACGTGCAGTTTTGGAACAGTGAGCGGCTCCACCGTGGACACCTATGACATTGGTACCTCCCTCTCATGGGCTTCTCTCAGACAAACTTGAGACGTTTCAAAGACACTTCCTGTAAACAATAAACCTTTAATTTCCCCATAAACCCACAGACACAGTCTGTGTAACAGGATTCATTCAGCCATCCCTTTCCTTGCACCTTGAGTGAGTGAGAAGAGCACAGAGATTTTTGGTGATACCAATTATCCCATGCTGGCTAATGTGGAACCATGAATACTAAGCAGGTGATGAAACCTGATTTTTAATACTTTTGTGCTGCTGTAAAATAAAATCTCAGGTCTGAACGCGTCACGTGGAGCAAAGAGGAAGCAGAGCCAGCCGGAGTTTACTCTGTTTACGTGTTTGTGATGAACAAAAAGAAAGAAACAGCCCGGCCTCGCCGCCGCCACGCTGCCACTGTACGCTTCATCATTTGCAGGTATGGCTGCTGCTCGCGAGCCTGATCGATATTCTTGTGGTTCAGAGGCCAAATTTATGCAGATGAAAGACACTAATTATGCTCATGCCTGTGTGAGGAAGAATGACTGGGTTGCTAATGGGAAAATCAAAACACATTAAGGACAGCCAAATGATTTTATTTTTCTTCAGTGACTTTGCCTTCTCAGAAACAGATGGAGAATGGAAGGAGAGAGAGAGAGAGAGAGAGAGAGATTAGCAGCATGGAGGGAAAGAGAGAGAGAAAGTGCAACATGTTGAAAGATTTCATTTGGGCTAATTAGGATTAATTCAGAATATATCTGTTCAAAGGTGGCCAGGTCTCATTATTATTCAGCCAGGGTTTTGTTTTTCTTTTGTAGTGACAGTCATGTTGCAGCTGTAAACAGACAGACTTTCACCAGCCGCACCGCCGGTTTATAGTGTCCATCAAAGTGAGAATTAAAGAGGCACTGACTGTGTGTGTGTGTGTGTGTGTGTGTGTGTGTGTGTGTGTGTGTGGGGTAGGGGGGGGGGGGCATATTTAACTCGTCTTTAAGGCCGACTCACTGAATCTGTCATGTGACAAAGATGGTGTCAAACTATGAATATTCACATCTGATAATTATGGGCTCTTTATTTGTTTGTATGCATGAAGGCAGGGGTTTCAAAGTCCAAACAAAAGTGAGACAACTGCACCCCCCATTTTGGGAAATAATTAGTTTTAGAACTACAGTTCCCATAACACTTTGGGGGATGTAAACACAGGTATAAGTTCACCATGGATTCAGTGAGTTACAGAGTTAGGAGTCAGGACTTTCACAATAAAACCAGAGTGGAAACAAGATGCAGATCGTGATTCAGATCATGGATTACAATTCGACCCAAAAAGATTGTCATTTTTACAGGAATCTGATTATTAGATTTGAATATTTCTAGTGTATCCTGTGATGCTACTGAGGGAAAAGCCAAAATCATTCAGGATCATTCTCTGGGGACGGTGAATATCGAAGCATCAGATCCTCACTGTGAACCAGATGAACACAAACATCGACACACATCTCATCGCTTGCTATTCTTCTGTTATAGTTTCTATTCTCCAGGAGAAGACGCTTCGCTGCTGTCTCCGATGTGACTGGAATGATGTGGCTCTGTATTCTCTCAGCACAAATCTGCATTACAGAAAGAGGCTGATTTCACAATGAGATCTCCATTTAATCAGAAAAACTTTTTCTTATAATGCGACAGACAGCAGAATTAAAGAAATGGTGTCGTGTGAAGGAGGTAGGTCATCGTCTGAGAGAGTGAGAGCTCTTCACAGACAGACCCCTCTCAATAATGGAACGACGAATACATATTTGATTGTGTAAAAGTTTATCTTTCTTACTTATTATTCATTTACATTATTATGTATAATTAGGAGAGAAGACTGGATTAAAGAGTCTTATGTAAAGACTAATTTGTTTATAAATGACTTGCAGGACGGGGGAGGAGGAGTTTCCCACGTCCAAGCGAACGTTCTGAGAGAGTCGCCACATCGAAGCCGCCCAGAGTGCCGCCGATCTCCGAGGGCGACTGCTGACTATTAATTGATTAAAACAATTCTCCTGCCTCAGTTAAAACTGAGCCCTTTAATTAAACACTTCTTGATAGTTACCGTGCTCAAACTTCAATCATGTAAATCCATTGTGTCTGCAGGAAAGAGATTACCTGATACTGAACAGCCTCGTCCATCCATCAGCAAATGACTGTGGAGTTTAAAAATATCCACCTTGCCGGTAACACTTATCAGCTTAGTGCCCCTAATGGGAATTGTTTCATCTGCACACAAATGGCTCCATCATTTTGATTTGAATATTTTATCACTCATGAGTAATTAAAATGAGAATGTGCATTTCTCTTAAACATCATTGTAATTTCTTATCTGGACTGAATGGATGTGCGTTCTTTTTAGCCACTTGAATTGGAAGTGACAGCCCTGGTTCAACACTAAAAGTTTGTCTTTTGATTCCAGTTTAAGACGCCCAGGGAATAAAGGGGTGAGGGTGTAGATAAATGATCCACTGTGCTCCACATTCCTCCAACAAAACAAAAAAAGAAATGCCTGTGCTATTCTTTAGCCTTAATGTGTTTAGCTTAGCTTAGCTTAGCTTAGCTTGAGCATACATGGCTGTATAATTGCAAAGGTAGCAACAAAGGGTCACATGCTAATTAATTTCCTATGGTCCCGTATACTCAACGTGTTTTCTTCATAATATGACGATGAAGTGGAGGTTACAGGTGAAGTGAAGGTTACAGGTGAAGTGAAGGTTACAGGTGAAGTGGAGGTTACAGGTGAAGTGAAGGTTACAGGTGAAGTGGAGGTTACAGGTGAAGTGGAGGTTACAGGTGAAGTGAAGGTTACAGGTGAAGTGGAGGTTACAGGTGAAGTGGAGGTTACAGGTTCTGTGACGTTTCCATCATGTGAAACTTGTTCAGGTGAAGCGTTTGAAACTGAACTCATCTTTCAGTCCAGCAGGTGTCATTTGTGTTGAGTGTTGATATCCAGTACTCCTCTCTCTGAGTAGCTGGAGAGGCTGGAGAGCCATGTTTCATGATGGTGCTTGGCTGCAGCAAAATCCATGTTTCCCTGTGTGAATGACACTTTTCATGCTCTAAGATTCACTGTCTGAGCGCTACAGTCCCTACAGGGGCATGTTAGCATGTTAGCATGTTAGCATGTACTTTAGAGCTGCCAGTTTGACAAAATGTAAACTAATGTAGGCTAAAAAATGTCCCAGTGCCACTCAGTGAATCCATGGTGATACTATCCTGCTACCAATAGTTTCACAAAGAAGACCATGATTATACAGGGTTGTGTATAGGCTACGTCCGTCATTATTTACAGTCTATGGCTGTAGATAGCATCTACCCTTTGCCTGCATGTGAGGCGTTTAGGGACATCTGTAAATAGTCTCGTCTGCCACTCTGTAGAGTCTATGTTTGGCTGTCAGAGCGCACTTGGATGCAGCCTGCCAAGGGTGACTTTCATTGTTCTTTGTCACCATCATGTTCCCTCTGTTATATTTCATCTGAAGTGCTGATTTGTAGCAGGAACGTATTTCATTAGTTTTCTTCTTGGATCCACTCAGCACTCAGTTTTATCAGTTTAATCCACACACCCTGTTTACCCCTCTGCCAGTGGATTACGCCTCGTCTCTCTGATGCTTTGACATTTGTTTGTTTTGATGAGATTCTGGAGAAGCAGCTGGACAATAGACTAAATATCTGGCTCATTAATGTGTCTCTGAGGGAGAAAAACTTAAATGAAATTCTTTCACATTTGCTGTTATGTGATTCATTTGCTTGTATGAAAAGTGATTAAGGACACTGAGTCCAGTCTGGTGACAGTTCACTCCTCGTTCTCAAGTGTTTTCAAACACTGAGTCTTCAGTGTTTTCCCAAGGCTTTGCCAGCCTCCACTGAAGTTCTTAATATTCTGTGTGTTTCTGGCAGCGCAGCAGGTTAAAGAGGTTGTATTTCTCATTGCTAATTGGTCCCAAGTAAATTAAAGTCCAAGTCCAAAATAGACTTTCACTTCCCCCAAAGTACGGACTCTGAATGCTGAAACGGACTCGGTCTGCGGTGCACCTGTGTGTGACCACAAAATTTTGTGATCGGGTTTCTGAGAGCAGCTGCAGCAGAGCCAAACGTGTTGTCGCAGTTGGATAGTGGCGCTGGATTAGAGGTGAAGAAAGGAGCTGGAAACAATCATGTCCAAACTCATCAGCTCCTCTCACTGAACGCAGTGTGTTCCCAGTGCACAGTCACACATTTATATTGAAGAGAGATGAGAGTCAACAGAGGCTCAGTTTCTCAAGAGGAGGAGCAGAGCAAAGCATCAGGTATACAGCTTCTACTACTACACACACCCTCCCCAAATATTCTTAATTTTCTCGACCAAAAGCCTCAGCAACATTATTTTCTGTGTATAATTGATTGTCTGTCTGTGATCCTTGTCTGTGGTCTCTTTTACTAACTGATGAATAAAGTTTCTGGGAACTGTCTGCCAATAAATGTGGCGTGGGATGTGCTGTAATGATTTTTTTTTACTGAACTCAGTGACGACTGTGTGTTTTTCTAAAACAATTTCCTGCCCCTAGCTAATAAGTTGTTTTTTATCTGCACATTTAAATGGATTGTAAGTGTTCTCGGGGCTGCAGTTGTCAAGTTCATTCAGTGAGGTGGAACGAGTCTTCCACAAATACGTGGGCAGGGTCAAAATCTGTGTTTGTGGTCCATGAATGTAGTTTATCCAAAAGTTTATCCATATTTTCTTCTTCTTCTGTGTTTTATTTGAAGTGTTGATCCATAAGAAGATTTATTTGTGGTTTTAAGAACCAAAAACCATCTCAGTGTAGTTTTACATCTCCTCTCTCAGGCTTCTCTCTGGAGCTCTAGTAACAACAGGTCGGTGAGCCAATCAGAAGAGGCCTGCGACTGCTTCATTGTGACATCACAAAGTTCCAGAAGTCCTGACGGCTGGTTTTAAGGCTCAGTTTCTGAATACAGGCTGTGTGCATTTCTCTGTGGACTGAGGCTTTGATACTTTCACAGTATTAATATAGAAGCTAGACCTGATCTATAATCACACTACACATGGACAGAGACCTTTACACTGGAGGGAGCTTTAAGTATTTTAATCATATTTAAAAGGAATAAAACAAACTTTAAGAATAGATTAAAATGGATGTTTTAAAATGTATTTTGGTGCAGTAGTACAAAGGTTTCCAACCACAGACTGCTCTCTGGGCACGTACACCAAGTGCAGTCTCCATTTACTTTGTGCAGTCTTCCTCATTTTTGGAGCCAAACAAGCTAGATCCTTCTCCAGTTGAACTTTCATGTTGGGATTTAACAATAAACTTTCCAATTGTTATTGGACAGACTGGATAAAATGATGTCATTGAGGGGGTTTGTGATGCTCAATAAAATTTATTCACCATTTTACAGCCGCTCCTTTTCCAATAATTGCATACAGGGAAACTGCTTTTTAGGCCAGTGGGGAATTCTGAAGTTGTAACGCTGCATATGGATCAGCCCTGTTCCTTGAGGTTTAATTGGACTTCCTTGGAGACTTTGCAGAGTTCCTGGCAGGATATAACTGGCAGCTTAACAACAGAAGAGCAGCAGAATCTCGACACACCTACAACATTGGACCATTTGCTGTGAAGGCCAAGCTCAACAATGCAAAGAAAAACTCAGCAGCACAAACCACAAAAGTCGGTGACACAGTTGCACTGAAGCTGTGACTTTAGATGCGAATCAGATTTCTTTGCATGTCACCTTGTTGCTCTCTGTCATATTTTGAAAAGATAGTAATTTTGGGTTGCAGTTATTGTTGGATAGTTTGCAAACCCACGAGATAACGTGGAGTGTAAATAACAATTACACTGAGCCAAGGTTTAAGGTTGGGAACTCCTTAAATACTGCTCAGGTACTGCATTGGTTTTCAAACATTTACTCCCTGGTACAATTCTCCCTGAATATTTTTAAGACTAACGTACAAAAGAAAAGCAAATCATAGAAAACTGCCGGTGCTGCACGAGGTGGCTCATTCACCGACACACGGTCAAGAACAATAGAGTCACTCCACTGTACTGCTACACTCTCACAATGCTTTGCTTGCTTTAGTGTCTGCACCTGTTACACACAGTTTCTTTGCCAGCTGCAATCCAGTCATCACTGCAGTGTGATCACAACATACAAAGAAAACATTAGAAACTGTTTAATTAACCATTTAGAGATGTAATCATATGTTTAAAGACAACATGCTTCAGCTTTGATGGCATCCATCGGTTCGGACGATATCTAAAAATTAAACAGGGACGAGTTTGCCCTGTGATGTGTTAAAGAGTTAGCGGGTAATTATAGCCTACATTTTTGTCATTTCATTTATGTTTTATGGCTTATGAGTATATTTATTAAAGACACCTGCTAATTTGACTGATCTTTCCAGTTTATTCCGAGACACGTCAGACAGACTGTTGCTAACCTCCATCCTCTGTGTTGATGACGCTGTCCGTGGTGCTGAAGCCACAGACGGATTTATACTAACATCTCATATTAAATTGTTATATGTTGCTTATTGATCTTTGATTTCCACTAATACATCAACGTGTTGGATCGTATACGGGCGATGTAGCCGTCACTTCAACCGTCGCTGCTAATGCTAATCCCTCATATCTCCATAGGGTCCAGACCAGATATTGGGATATACAATATTAGTTTATGTTTCAGGTCAGAAAAAAAGAGCAATGCTGCCACTAAACAGCAGTTCAAAGCTTTATTTGTCACATGCTAAGGTATAATATATACTGCAGTAATCAAAGCTGTGAAATAAGGGTCAGACTACAAAACTACAAAAAAACCAACATATTAAATACGCCTTTCTGTCTCATGGCTGTAGCTGCATGTTGCAATGAAAAAGTGTGTGTGTGTGTGTTTGTGTGTGTGTGTGTGTGTGTGTGTGTGTGTGTGTGTGTGTGTGTGTGTGTGTGTGTGTGTGTTCCATAAATAAGTTTTCCCTGTGTGCAGCTCTGCAGGAGAGGTGGGCTTCTGTGAACAAATATTTGAAAACTCTTCCCACCCACCCACTCACCATTTGGTGATTGTAGAACACACTCAGTGGCTTGAAATGATCATTCACAGGTTTATTTTATGCTATGAGACTGTTGCACAGTGTGGGGTGTCACATGTAGGCAAAATGCAAAAGTGTATAACGGATTTAAAGGTTTCAGCGTGTGGAGACGACCTCACTCCACCATGTCTGACCACTGTTTTGCTCCGTTCTCATACGGGTGTGACAAAGCCGACAAAGAGCTTTCACTTTCACAAGGTGACACCACATTTCATCTGGTTAAAGAGAGCGAGCAGATTATGTGTTCATAACCTCACAAGACTAAAGGTCTAATCTGGGATAAAGGAGCAGAGAACAATTGTTACAAGCTGCTGCTGCAGGTCACTCCAGGTCACCGGAGTTCATCTCTCAGCCTGACGGCAGCAGCTCTCACATTACACATTCTGCCGTCTTCTGTCCTTTGCTGTTTTCTTTTCACTTAATGAGCAGGTGAGGCAGAGAGCGGATAAAGACACCTGTCAGGTGAGGATTCTGAGGATTGTCATTTAAAGGAACATACCATCGGATTTACACAATCAGCCGAGCGAATCTGATGTGCTCACAGCTTACATCACTTACACCATTTCCCACTTCGTGCAAGAGTTGCCATCGTTCTTCCCAGCTTTTAGGGGTTCATTGGTTTCAGTTCATTTTAATATGCCTTCAAAATCAACTGCAGCTCCTGCACCGCAATGACACACACAGGGTTTTGTTAAACTCTCTTCACTCTAGAGTTTTAATTCTGTTCAAATGGCAGAGTGATCTGTGCATCTTTCCTGGTGAGACCCACAGACCGGTCAAAGACGTAACCACGCCAAGAAGTGACAGAAAGAGGAGCTTGAACAGCAATAACAGTGACACCAGCAGAGTATCAGGTGAGGCTGGCAGAGTGCAACTGAATCATGGGATCAACACGGACACCAGCTGATGTTAGAGCTGTAACAAACTGTGTAATCCATGAGTGGGACATTTAGGAGCCGGTGTTCGAGGCAGCGATGAAGTGGGTGAACCGACATGTGAGACATTCCTTCCTGATTTCAGCACCGTTTACATATGTTTTTTATTTTATACGTATATATATATATATATATATATATCATGTATAGAAATTCAGTATATTACATATATTACCTATATTACATTTGTGTATGGGTTCATTTTGGCACCGGATATAGATCATGTGACATGGAAGTTTCAGGTAAGGGGCAGGTCACGGCCTTGGATACAAATCAGAATAAAGCTGGATTATCTTAAACTTTATTCAATGTTCATTTCTCAGTGAGATAACTGAGGTATTTTATGAGAAAGAAGATTCAGTAACAGGTAGATTCAAAGGGGACGTTCAATCTTGGGAATTTTCCTTCCACTTTAACGTTTAAGTTTCAATCATCCTCTGGTGCAGCAAACAAAACGAGGCTGTGTGTTCAGGTCAGAGGCAATACAAGCCGAGCACAAATCAAGCTCACACACAGAACATGACATGAATCAATGTGTTTATCCCTCTTAACCCGGGATCAATAAAAACTTATGCAATGGCAGGAGCCGGCTCTCTTTTGATGCTGAGGTTCAGAGAGTGTCAAGCAGAGCAGAATGCTTAATGCATCCAGAGGCTGGGGAGAGAGACGCACAGTCACCTGCTAAACCTCCATCCATCTCCAAATATCCATTGACATGCTCCTCACACACGGACACAAACACACACACACACACACACACACACACACACACACACACACACACACACACTCATCCCTCAGCATGGGGTCGTCCTTGCAGTGCAGTCCACATATTGAGTGTTTAGAGGTCCTGCTGTGCAGTAGATGGGGAGTGGAGTGCGGTGTGCATCTGGACACTTAACCTCCGCCAACATGGACACCACAGCTCACAAATACACAGACAATGAAACGCGTAACACTTCCTGGTCTGCTGCACGGATCTCTGATGGTTTAACTGTTCCCTCCACCTTCCCTCTCCTCCCCGTTCCTCATGCAGGTGGAAGGTTTACGAGCACCAGTCACATGATCAGACGAGCGAATGCTGGATGTGTGGACATATCTGCAGAGGGCTGTGCAGGGACTGATCAGGCGGCAGAGAGATTCTTTATTGTCAATTAAAGGCGGCACATTATTATATATTTTATTATATTATATGTTTGTTCTTTATACTATTTATTCATTAACTGAAAACCCCCACCACTGACAGTAAGATTTGTGGATGGAGTTTTGTGTAAGAGAGAACAGAGGAAAAGGCTCTCCTTCAGATTTCTTTAATTCTCAGCTTATAACTCTTTTTTTCTTCATTAATAAAGAATCACTGCATGAAATCTTAAACCCCAAAATCCTGAATTTTTGATTTTATTCTCACATTGTTTAAAAAGAGAATCGGTCCACAGGCTGACGGGTTCTCCTGGAGAACACAACCTGCTGAACTGTAGACGACCAATGCCAAAGCACTGAAGTGCACTTTCAAAGAACGATGTGTCTTCCTCTTCTCCTCTTTTCTCCTCAGGCCTTGCACTAATTAAATTAACCCTGGGGATAATATACCGCCTTCTAATTCAGCAATTAACAAATTACTGTTAAAAACCTATTGTTCCCCCCGTGGGGAAACTTTATTCCAGAGTGTGAATGTTTGCAAAATCCTCGTTTCAGAGTCACCAGGATGTTTTTAGCCCTGAGGTAAGTTCAGTGTGAAAAAGGTTTTGGAATAAATGAAACATCTTTTGTCAATTTGAAAAAAAAGAAAAAGCAAAGCTCTTGGAAGGAAATTGACTTGTCAGACGGGCTCGTGATATGACTAATAGCATCTGCTGGTCGGGCGCTTTAATGCGCGGGGTCCAGGGTGACTGATTATGTGCCGCTTTGCAAATCAATGCAGTGAACGTGAGTGAGAGGTTAAGAGCGGGATGATGGAGGGATCACAAGTTCTGCCCCCCCGAAATTAAACAATCCATTGGTTTGTTCTGTGTTCTCTGACATCATCACTGCTGGGAGTCAGTGTTGGAGTCACGGTCAGGGGGTCGTCTCACCCCCAGGTCGTCACATACGGACATTTGGTCCGGACTGTAAACAGGTCGTCTGTGCGGCTGGTTGTTGTGACATCATAGTTAGGTTTTGTTGCTAGGCGACATCTAGTGATTGTAGCAGTAATGATGACAGGAGCGAAATGTGTCAGTGATGTAGAATAAAGAGAGACTTGGGGTTGTGGTGTAGTTATTGATAACATTATTACAAACACTGTAAAAAAAAATCCTAATCCTACAGAAAATAGCTCAAAGTTTTCTACAGTAATTTCCTAAAAGTCTGTAAAATTACAGAAATTATTTGTGAATTAACAGCCAAACTTCTATTTTAAGCATTATGCCAATAATAATGAATTACATTTATCTCCCATTTCTGTAAAGACAAATTACTCTATTATTAGTTATACAGTATTTTTTCTGCTTTCTTAAATTACATACAAATCTATGTAAAATGACAGTAATTATCTGTAATTAAAAATGTAGCTTGTTGTTATAAAGGTTAATGTCCACACTAACAATTTAAAGATTCTCTGTAATTTCAGGATGAATCTTATTAGTTTTACATTTATGTGACTTCTACATTCAAACTTTGTAATTCTGGATGAAACGTAACAAACTTTCTTTCATCACATCAAACATTCAAACTTCAAACAAAAAGAGTTTGAAGTACTGGAATGTATCCCAGCATGCACTGGGAGGAAAGCAGGAAAATGGTTTATCACTCAACAGTCAAGCTGTCAGACTGTTGCTCTGTCCTCACTGAGCTATGAAGTATTATTTTACATCTCTACTATAATTTATACTTGTTACTAAATAAGATTTATCCACCTCTTTATGATGCAGACTTGTCTTGTGACAGTGAAGTTCACCTGCACCTTCATCCACAACTGTATTCTAGTTTTAATTTGTCAGTTACAGTTGATTGTAAATTGTTGAAATTAATGCAGTTTTAATGTAAATAATAAAGTTTCTTATGAAGCTTTGCTTTGTTGATGGTTTTTATGGAGCGTGTCTGGTATGAATTTGAACAGTAGCAGCAGCACAGTATAGAAATCACAACACATTGAAGTTTTTCCTCAATCTGTAATTAATCAAAGACTTTCTATGTTGCTTTAATCAACAACAAACATGATAGAAATGTTTAAATGTGTCCGTCCTTCAACAGTGACAATACAGGATCTAAGGATCCCCCAGTGCAGGACTTAGTGGCGTCACTTTATTGATGGTATTTGATCATAATAATTTAGGAAAAATCTGAAACTTGAGTGGATTCACTTTGTTAAAGGTGTTTGATCATAATAAATTAGGAGAAATGTAAAAGAACAGTTTATCTCTTTAGAAATGAAGTGACACATCCCTTGGATACGTCGCAGGAGTTCTTCATTCTGACTGACCGGTGCAGCAAAGGGCAAAAGATCTCTCCATGACGTTGAAGAGCTTGCTTCATTATATACAGGCATAAAACTTTAAAACCAATGACATGTGAGGCTTCAATAAAAACTAGAACCACCTCCTCGTGGTCGTATCCCTCCGCCACTCAGACTAGTCCCAGGTTACATCCCTGTTTATCCAGAGTCAGAGAAAATATGAACCATTAATGTGAAAGTTTGTCATCATTGCTGTGTGAAGTCTTGAGTATCTGAGGTCACCATGATCTTGACCTTTGACCTTTGACCACCAAAGTCTAGTCAGTTCATCCTTGAGTCCTTGTGAATGTTTGTGAAGGTTTCCGTCGAGGCGTCACTGAGACATCGTGTCCACGAGAACGAGACGGGCGGAAGCAGTCATGAGTAGATATTCAGGATAGAAGCAAACGGTACCTGCACACACACCTGCATTCAACCAGCACCCCCCCGAACACACACACACACACACACACACACACACACACAAAACCACTCCAATCAGTGCCCATGAATGAGTCAAGTGTGAAAGTGACGCTGCAGTTCTCCCCGTTACAGAGTGATTACATAACAGAAGCAGAACAGTCATTATATCAGTTATTCAGTGGAGATGATTATTATTGTGATTATATAGTTTTTTGTGTGATTGCTGCATCTGAACAGGATGAAAACAAACAGTGAACAAGGGAATAAAGTCTTGATCAATAACAGAACGGCACGTTGAAACTGGAGTTGTGCACACGTCGTGTCAGACTCCCAGCTGTTTCCTGTCTCTGCCTCTTTTCTCTCTCTCTCTCTCTTGTTCACAATCCCAGTCCCAACTGAAAATGCCATCTGTTCCCGAGGTTCTCCAGTAACATGTTCTGCCCTTTACCCCCCCCCCCAACATATACACACTGTATACAGCATCTCTCCGGCACGCACATATAGAAACAGCCAGTCATCTGTATGCACCTGGACTCCCGCTTCAGCCGACTCTGCCGAGCGAGCGCCGGCCTTCACAGCTCCCTGAGGTGGAACTGTTTCCCTTCCCACGAGAGTTCACCACGTAATACCCTGATGCATGATGGGAGAGAGTGAGAGAGTGTGTGTGTGTGTGTGTGTTGTATTTTCATGACTTTTTTCCCTTTAATGACACTGCCGTACTCTGCAGTGAAATTGCATCCATGGGAGTTGAGGCAGGGCATCGTCCAGACTGTTACTCTGTGGATTTGTAGCTCGGCTGAAGTCTGGAGTTGCTGCCACTGAACGAGGTGGTAAAAACACAGTTTTCATCATTTTGTCCTTATTGTCGTTTCACTCCGGAGGATGTATTTTCACTTGTACTCCCATACAATACACAGAAGCACTCATTCAAGAGCGTGGAGCAAATGGTTTGTAAATGCAACTAAATACATGAAGCATTCACTGCAGTTTATCCTGCTGTAAACCTCATTTAAAGGGACATTCAACCAATTTCAAAACATTTTGCATCTGCTCATTTACCACTCAGAGTGTGAAACAGTCGTGTAACGTCCTCCGTCAGAATACAGTCCCACTGATTCCTCTCTGTGTCTGTGAATGACTGTGTTTCCGATTTAAACATCAGGACTCACGGATCTAATCACATCTCTAACATATGACACATATGACACCTATAAGGAGAAATATCATTATCATCACATGTATACATTCTCTGGATATTTGAAGATACAAGTTTATAACATGAATGAAAAACCAATGGTACAATTTGTATAAGTTCATATATTCATTCATTGAAACAACATACATTGTATGTAATTCTATATTCTTATATATATTTTTTATTCATTTTTAATACATTTTAAACGTAATATAATATCAACATACTGACAGACTTTGGGATGATATATGTTTATGTAACATACGTCTACAATATAAGCATACATACATAAATATACATATGTGTATGGGCTCAACGTATATGTCAATATATGAAATTGTTCCAGTTTTTATTTCATATGTTCATATCTTACATTTGTTTATATGTTTCCACGGGACAGTTTATCAAACACACGGATCTGCTTTGTCACTGAGCTGAAATGTTTTGGGTGTTTGAGGATGAAGAAAATAGATTTGATTAGACTTTTGTTTCTGAAATCTGTCTCCTGTCAGTTCCATACGCATAAAGTGTTACTGTGTAGGTGGCCCAGCACTCCATCTGATTTAATTCACTTTAATCTAACGTGTTTATAACGTGTTATCACGACTCACAAATGAGACAAATGAGGTGGAACTGACTTTACTGTACACCTTCGTCATTTACTGCTCACACACACACACACACACACACACACACACACACACACACACACACACACAGAATATAATGATAATCCAAACAGCCTGTTTACACCTCATTGTAGCAGCTGTTTTATTAGCCACCTGAGGCTATCGTTGTATAACAGCTGTATTATTGTGTTTCCATACACCACCTTATAAAACATACATTTACAAACACACTCATAAGTCAGTTAAGAAAACAGAGTCAGTAAAATGTTTGAGTCACTCAATCAAGATCTCACATTTCCTCAGAGAAGAAGAGGAGCGCTCCCCCTCTCAGACCTCTGACTGAGGCTCTCCATGGAGACTCAGCGATGGTGTGAACTGAAGGTTTAAACTGAAGCTTCGTGGGGAAGATACCAGCTGATATCCTGCTGCAGCTCGGGGACAGTGTGGCACGTTAACCCCAACACCGAGCCGCAGGGGAATACAGCGTGTGGTTTGAGTCGCAGCCACCGATCTTTAAAGACCTCACACTTGACTTGAGTTGGTTTCATCGCAGTCGTATGATTGTGTTCAAAGCTGCTATAGTTTTAAGTCTGATTGGTCAGATCGTCTGGAGCAGGAAAGTAAACACAGGAAGAAGCAGGTGACGGGAAACGTAGAGCTAAAACTTCCAGAGCTGGTCTGGGACCGGACCGAGACCGCTGACTCACTGTTGGAGCCAGACTCTAGTGGTCATTAGAGGAACTGCAGTTTTTGGCTTCGGTGGCTCTTCACTACGTCACCACACTGTCCATCCCGTCATAATTACTACGACCACTAGATGTCGTCTAACAGCTAAACATAGATACGGGTCGTAATAAGCTGCTGCACACTCTGGTTTTCCACCTGCGTCAGAATCATGGCTGTTCAGGTGCTGAAGCATCTCCAGGGCCGTGGCAGCCGTCATGTTTGTCCTCATTCTTTCTTGGCTGCAGATAAACTCTAATGTTGGCAGTGATTTCATTTTCTGATAATTAATATTTCATAAACCAATAAATAAACCCCTTTTAAATGAAAATGTTTTTTTTTTTACTTAACAAAGTTACAACACATGTAAGTTTCAAACCTCAGCCATCATGGCCGTTCTGGTGTTAACCTCGTAAGATGGGGGTCGACACTTTTGCCACTTTCTCAGGAAATAATATTTGGATGATATTTCAAATATTTATGGTTTTGAGAAAATGCTGAATCTGCCCGACACACACAGTCGTTCTTATTATTTATATTAAGTAACACTGCAAATGGCACCAGCAGCATTCACAAATACTTACATCAGTTCAATCAACATGCAACTAACACAGATACATAACAGCAGTGGAATGATTCATACAGCTGTCGAGCTGCTGGAGACGTTTTCCTTTTATTTTCCTGTTGTAAGAGCGAGGCAGATGTTCAGGACTGTTTGGCCTTGGTGGAGGTTTGTGCTCCTCTGAGTGCCATTCTACTTATAAATAGGTTTATTATATTTTCAATTTTCAGTGGTGGAGGAAGTTCTCAGACCTTTCTCTTAAGTAAAGGGGGAAACACTAACTTATAGAAATGTCTGTAAAAGTCTCACATTCGATATTTGACTTGTTTAAAAGTAAACAACATAAAATCATCAAATCATCATTAATTATCATCAAACTAAATGTAAAAGTATGTTTGTGTAATGCTTTGATATGCAAGATATGCCAACACAATAAATACATTAATATTTCAATTGGGTATTTATCATGAGAGATTATAGTGTTTGGAGTCTAGCGGTCAAAATGGCGGTTGAATAGTGTGTAAATAAAAATAAATAAATAAATGAATAAAACGCCGTGGAGTCAGTGGAGCTCGGCCCGGCTGCACATTAAAAACTCTCAGCGATGTCTCCCGCTGAAAGAGTTTTCTGAGAGCAGCCTCAGCCTCGTCGTTTCTGCCAGGTGCGCTATTTCCATGTGGCGCCATTTCACCGACGTCTAAACGGAAAGAGGAGAAGCTTTAAATATAATGTAGCGTGTGTTTGAAGGCCTCACGTGAGAGGAGGAACATTACACATCCCATGCTGAAATGTTTGTGCCACAAAAAAAGAAAAGAAAAGAAAAAAGCCTTAAAATGAAAGATATCTTCTCTCTCTGTCAATATTTTATTGAACACACTTCAAGGTGTAATGCAGAAAGAAAACAGCCCCGTCTCTCTCAACCAGAGCTTATTAATATTGTGCTAAAGGCCAACTCTGCGAGCCACCCATTTACCCGCGAGGCATCTGTTCCACCCCATTAAAGATGACTTCACTGAGGGCTGAGGCATCTTGTTAAAGTCCCTGTCTAATTGTTCATTAGTACTGATACTCGGAGCACCTGTCTCACTGTGACAGCTTCATTTAGTGCACATTTCGCCATAGATCTCATGTGCTTTCCTTCATTCCTTTATGCAGATCAGCACAATTACACAGCCAGAGATGAGTCTGACAACTGCCACTTCAATTATTTGAATGGCCAGAATATACCTGCAGGTTATTTTTGTACATTAGCCAGAGCTCAGGAACATGTCTTTATATTCTGCCTTTAATCATTTCTGTTTTGAAACGCACAGTCCCAACAATGAAAACTAGGAGAAACAGATTTTATTCATGAAATATGAACTCCGTCTCCGATAAACTCAGTTCACCTCCAGCACACGGAACCGACCCAGGAAGTGTCCTGTCAGGCTGCCTTTGTTCAACACATTCATTTATGTTTCATACAATATCAGCTGTGATTCATGTTCTTATGTTTTATATTGCGTAACAGCCTCAGACCCGTTGTCACTTATTTATGGTTCTTACTGTCACGGACACGATATCTCAGTAACTCCTTGATGGAACTGAATTTGACACAAACGTTCACCTGCACTCAAGGACGGACTGATTAGACTTTGGTGGTCAAAAGGTCAAAGGTCAGTGTGACCTGACAAAACACTTTTTAACCATTCCTCATGCAATTATGACAAAGTTTCACACAGATGGTTGATATTTTCTCTGACTCTGGATGAACAGGGATGTGACCTGGAACCAGTCTGAGTGGCGGAGGGATACGACCACGAGGCGGTGACAGGAAGCCGGAGAGATAAATGTGGAAAGAGCGGGACATACCCAGAGAAACGGACGTGTTAGCGCTGCTGGTTTGTTGTGAAGATGCCTGAGACTGTTCACATGTGAAAGAAGAAAAACGAAGGAGAAAGTCAAGCTGCACGTTTTAGGCCTATTTCATTTCTGTGAAACTGAGCACTTTATCTTAAGATTCACGTTCCTCTTTCAGTTACACACTCATCCCAGCCCTTATTTTCCCTGCAATAAGGAAAGAACGTAATTATTGTTTGTGACATTATTATTCATAATCCCTCCAGTCGACCCATGTGTTTATTATTGGGACCATCTTCTGACCAAATACATTTCCTCCTGGAAATAATAATGGGACAAATAACCTTTACTGTCATGAGGACTCAATGGGCCGTTGACCTTGATCCTGTTCACCAGACATTCCTGCTGCATCGTAGCATCGTAGCCCTGTCGGCAATTAACTGGCATGACTCATCACCCGTGCACAGTGTTTCTACGGGGGGGGGGGCAGGAGACATTTTTCAAAAGCAAAAACCAAATCCATTAATTAAGGGAAGTTAGGTTGTTTTGCAGCAGATGTAACAGAGTAAATATGAGTGAGGAGGATACTGAACCTTTAATACACAGGAAATGAAATGATGTGGAAAATCACATGATGAGCAGCATCCATCTGCAGATGAAGACTGTGAGATGGGGAAAAGCTAGTAAGTGTACCTTGAGTTCAGATTATTTTGTGAGAAACACACATCAGACACAGAGCACCCAGGGGACGGCTCCCACTTCTCTTTGGACTCCATGTTGGAGTCAGTGACACAAGAAACTCTCAGGATCTATTTTTCTTCCAGGTGCCTTTGAGCAGCGTCGTACAGGACGTAGAGGGAATGTGCTGCAGCTGAATCTTCAGTTCCAGTTTGAATTCTCTTCAGTTACTTGAGTAGTTTCTCTGAGGCTCAGACCACAGGACGATGCGGACATTTAGATTAGATGCAAATAAAACTGGGAGCAGCACAGCAGCCTCGTGGTGCAGGTTGCCGTGGCGATACACACCGTGACAGAGTAAAGGTAACAATCTAATCAATACTGATCAAGATACTGTGTGATACATAAAGGTTTTTATAAGTTTGAAAGTAGAACTAAAAACTAAGGATTTATTTTATTTTATGTCACTCAAGTCCAAAATTTCCCTTTTAGGAGCAGTTTACAGCGAGGGTCGGTTATTCCTCCAATCAGGAACATGCTATTTGTTTTATTTATTTATTAAATAAATAACTAAGACTATAATATTATGTATAAATAAACGATACTGTAATATTATTGTAAAACAATGCATATTTATGTTTCCTGAGATGAAAAGAAAAAGTTAAAAAGTGAAATTTATATGTATTTTTAATATGTTGCATTGGGTTGTGGTCGGTTGCAACATCTGAATTCTTCCATCCAACAGACACAGTGAATGACATGTCGTGTGTAATCACCTTTAAATGCTGCGGGCCAATAGCAGCCTGATTTACAGGTTGGTTGGTCTCTGAGCAACTGTCCCCAGTCTCCCCCTGTCACATACACACACTGACAAGTTTATATGAATTTGCAGATCGGCCTCTAATTCACCGGCGCCGACGAGCCCAGTGCAACGATAAGACAAATTAAAGTTCTCCACTACTACATGGTTCCAACCAGCACTGATACTAATTAAGTTAATCCACAGACATCGTTGTACATCCTGCTGCTGTAACATTAAGATCCTGAATTTAACGCAGCCTGAAATAACCGTCTTAAATTCCACTGTCAAACGTTTCCTCAAGGGAAACCAGTAGTGGTGCCGTGCACATTTCTTCGTCAGGATCACTACCCTCTGCACTAGCCTGACGTAGTTCAGGCTCCTCTCTGCAGGCCCATAGTGCATACCCCCTCAAGACCCCCCCCTCTCCTTGCAAACTTCCCCTCCCCTGCAATCGGTGGTGAAATACGCAATACCAGAAGCTCTCTTAAATAAAGCATCTCCAGCCCACGGTGGCTGGTGTTTTCAGCACCTCTCATTACTAGTCTTCCCCCCGTCCCCCTCTGTTTCCCTCCCTGTTCCTTCACAATTACGACTCTGGTTTTTTTTTAGTCATTCTCCCCGTTTTTCTTCCGCACACTAATGATCTTTCTGTACGCTGGGATTAACTGAGGCAATGGCCCTCAGTGGCTGGAATTAAATTATAATCACACGTCCCCGGTGCAGCGCCCCAGAGAGGGCCAGTCTTCGCCGAGGCTGCGTGGGGAAAGAACAGTACGATCTGAAGAACTGTGCGACAGGGAACACTGAGAAACGGGGAAATGACGGCGAATAAATGCAGATTTGAAAAGAGAATATGCTTATGTAATATACTGCTGAGGTGTGAGCTTTTCACTTACGCTCCAGGAATGAATGATTCTCATAATGTTTTGTATCTACCATTTGAATAATGTGTAAATGCCTCTGTGTTCGAGCAACTACAGACTCTTTCACTGTGAAATTTTGGTGGGAGTAACGAGAGAACTGGCTGCAGAGTAATTGTACGAATTGATATTCAATGTTTTCTACAGGAAGTGTAATTTAGTAAATACTGGAGAGCAACGCATCCCCAGCTACAATATTTCCACCATATTTTCAGAGCTGAGACAAAGTCATTTTCAGTCTTAAGTGTCGGCTGTGAGGTCTGAGTCAAGACCTGCGAGTCCTGAGCCAAGTCCCAAATCAAGTCACACGTCACCAAAAACATCCAAGACCAATAACTCACAAGTCAAGAGCAACAAACAGCCAGTTACAGGTCAAGTACAAGACCTAGACTTTGTGTTTTCAGTCCTAAACAAGTCATTTTATATTTCTACACAGTACGAGTTAGTGTAGTGAATTTACAGGAATAATAAATGCTTTTAGAAATGTGTATTTATCACCTTCAAACACTTGAAATGGTGTTTCATGGTATATTGTTCCGTGGACTAGGGTTGGGGTTTGACATCGTTGTAGTTTTGAATCCATTTAAACTGTGTTGTTGTGACTCCAGGTGCAGAACTATCAAGCTGAACACCTTCAAATATTTCTGTACATGATGAACAGTCGGACAGGGAGATACTGAGAGCTGAAACGGACATGAACACACCTTCATTACCGGACTGACGTCATAGTGACACTTCCTTTACGTCACAAATCATCGTTGGCCGAGTACAACCCCAGTCTTGCAGAGAGTGCACTGACCAGACGACAGCCAGGATGAAGAGCGGCGTACGCTCGCCTGAAGGAGGCGTTGGGAACAAAACTCTGACCCATGTGTTCGGACACTTTGCTGACAGGGGAAACTGGGAGGTGTTGAACTGAAGCCAGATTGTGGAGATTAAATGTGAGGAGCATCATTATACGTATATTAGAATAGGCTACCACTGCTTGTCACGATCAATTCTGCGATAGTAATCAGTCTGATTGGTGTAAATGCAGAAATGCTGCGCTGCCTGATGGATGCACTGCACTGCTGGAGGAGTCCGTGAATGGAAGAATTAGAGGGAACAGGGCGTCTTCAGGGACCACGGAGATTTTCTGGGCCATGACGACGACTGGCTAATTAGCCGACTTAGATTCCCCGCTCTCGGATCAACCCAACGAAACTGCACCACCTCAGTATAATTACAGGTGCGGACCACTCTGGTTTACCAGCTGGAATTAACTGACAGGTTTGTGTGTGATTTGATTAACACTATATAATCTTTACCTGTGTGCCTGAAGCCCCCCTTTTAGGAATAATGAAGTTCTATCCTAGGTGTGGGATATCGCAGCCGTCCCTCAGTGCAATAACACCTGCCATATTGAATGGGATTATTAAAATGAACAGTTGATGCATCAAGTTTCCTTACACTGTGGGAGAACAGGCCGACATCAAAAGGCAATTTGCAGCTACGTCTGGTTTCCGCAAATGAAATCGGCGCGATTGACAGAACTCATATGCTATAAGGACTCTGTCTGAAAACAAATTTGTTTATGTAAATTGAAAGTACGTGCATTCGATAAATGTCCAAGTCCCACAGAGTGCGACTGTAACTCGGTCCTGATAAACGTGGAGGCGCCGAGGCCCGACTCTTTCATCCTGACACGCGGCGGTGGAGGGAAAAGACGACGAGCAGGCGCTGTGCGTGACGCCCGGCTCCTTGGTGAGTTAATGAAATGACATCTTGTAGAAATGCTAACCACTGTGTTATAACCTGCAGGCGACAGTAGCTACCCCCCGCCCCCCCCCCCGCCCCCATGCCCCTCCCCAATAGGTGCTGGCTCCTCACCCTGTTTCCAAACCAGCAGAGCGCAGAGGAAATGTGTGTTTAGATGCATCAGGTGGAAAAGAAAAAAAAAGTGTCAGATTATCAGCACATGCCCCAATGGCACAGAGGACCCCCCCCCCATCATGAGGACCCTCAGCCATGGCCCCTCCCCAACAGGAAGGATATCAACTGGGAACAAGGATCCGTGAGGATGTGATGCAGCAGCTGAATAAAATGTTCATTTATTTTTTAACATCATCTTTTAATGTTGATGAAATTTTACACATGACCTTTATTTGTTTTCTGCTGCTTCATTAATTATAATAATTTTATTTATGAAGCATTTTTCAAACAATAAACAAAGAGCTTTTTAAAGGTGAGAAAACTGAAAACAATCAATAAAAAGGGAAAAGTTCAAGAGGTAAACAATGAAAAACAAGCAAACACACACACACACATACACACACACACACACACACACACACACACGACTAAATAAGAGTCTCAATGAAAGAAGCAGCTCCTGGCCTCAAAGGTGCAGTGTATCAGCTGAAGGTCAAAACCATCCAGTCAGCTGACCTGATGCTCACCTTTAGATCTGGACCTGGAGTGTGGAGCAGTCAGAAGACCAGCAGAGCTGATGGACCTGTAGGGACCGGCGCTCAGGTGTTTACTGTCGGGTCTAAAGTCACAGACAGAAGATTCATGAGTCTGACTTCACTGCACGTCCCGTCGCCTGCATTCAGCAACATCAGACCTTGTTCCTCCTCCGCTTGCTTTGTTTCCTCCTGTAGAGAGCGTCACAGAGCAGCGCTCAGCGCCTTCAGACTCTACCACAACAACAACAGTCACATCATCTCCCTGCGTCTCACTGTGTGTGGTGGGTTTCATAAACTCTTGTCAGACTGAACAACACGATGATGAATGCGTGTCGGATCTAGCCAGCGATGTAAATACAACAAAACGTGTACGAGAGCGGAGGCACCGCGTCATCCATCTTGTGACTCTCTTATTTTGAAAACAAGGTTTCCCCACAGTTGTTTTTCCTTCTCTACTGTCAGTGATGCAAATAAAGCAGATAGTTATGGAGGAGGTCCTGAGTCAAGATGTGAGTAAAACGTAGAGACTGACTCGAAAGGGAATAATCTGATGGATGCGTTCAGGCCTCCAATAAATCTTTCATAATACGACTTCCTTTGCCTGAGTAAGACAGTGAGTTTGTGTGTGTGTGTGTGTGTGTGTGTGTGTGTGTGTGTGTGCAGTAGTCTATTTGCAGAGAACAGTAGCTGGAGGAGAGTACATCCACGCTTCTTTGTGCAGCGCTGTGTTTCAGTGGCGAGCTCGCTCTGCCTGTCAGCCACTGCGTCTGATCAGGGGGGAACTCACAGGAGAAGGCTGTCGAACCAGCACCGGGGATCTGACTCCCTCCCTCCCTCCCTCCCTCACTCACTCCCTCACTCCCTCACTCACTCATCCATTTTCTGACGCATGTAGCCCTCCCACGTCATCTGACTCAAAGCCCCCCCCCCGCCACTGCCTATTATAACCTCCATGGAGGAGCTCTCAGCAGGCCTGCTTCAAGTGATAATATGTGTGCAGGGCGGATGGTGAGACCGGCAGGAAGAGTCAGAGCGCCATGATCTTTATTTAAAGCCCATTACAGAAGAAACTGATGCTTGATTAATGAGTTCAGAGAGCTGATTGAAGTCTCCTCGTATGTGCCGTTAATCAACAGAAACAGCTCGAGTCATACTTGTACGTATGAGAAAATAATTGCTTGAGACGTCATGACATCGTGTTCACTGCTGTGTAATCGTTTTGGGGGGCAACAGAAAAAAAAATCCAGTGTCACTGATGCAAAATATGGTTTGTAATTGATCTAATGTGGCAGCGATTCATAAAATTATTTTTAACGGCAGTCTTTCCCTCTGACTTTTATTGGATTGTTAATAGTCTATAACATTAACACGGCGTTTATAGGAAACCATTGGGAGCTCCATGACAAGCTTCAGGCCATTTAACTCGTTTAACAGCCGGGGAGACGCTGTGTTGTGAGTCTGATGGAGAAGGAGAAAAGACTGTAGAGACACAAACTGAACCAGAATCTGCCAACAGACAGACAGCACAGGTGCAGTCAGAGGACATGGACCTAAGAGCTGAAATGAATAATTAAAGCACCTAAACTCGCTGAGCACTTTAGGACTTCTGGAACTTTGTGATGTCACAACAAAGCAGTCACCAAGCCCCGCCCACCTGGACCCACCATCCAAACCTTGTAAATGATTGCCTTTACTGTAATGTCCATCAACATTTTTTTCAAAATCACTGAACATAAATAAGTTGAACTGAACTGAGAATGTTGACGACTGCTTGTTTTTCCAGCCATATACATTTTCCAAGGCAAAGGCAATAATTTACAGTAAAAGCCAAAGGTTTAATGTCTCAATGGTTTTTATTTCATGTTTCTATCTGAGAAATAAAGTGAACTGAAACTGATGTGTCACGATCAGCTGCCTCATTTCCCCAAAGAAGACTTTGATCACTCTGCTGGTCAAAACCACACAGTCCCACCGCGTGGTTGAAGAGTGCTGCTTCATTTACTCACCCAAGATCTTTGGTGAAGAGAGGATGCTGGGATACAGCTGGATATTTGTCATGTTTCATTTTGGGCCAAGTTAGGTGTGAAATAACATTAATTATCTACAACTGATATAATTTGTTGCTGGAAATGTCAGCGCTGGTTAAGAATGAGAAACTTGCTTCCTGAATCTTTACCATTAAAAAAGCAGCTGGAAATAAAATATTCAGTTAGAGAACTTGTTTGCATTAAAGCTGAGCAAATCCACAAATGAGGCTATTTATTTTATCAACATGTTACAAAGTGGAACCAGTGAATGGGTGAGGTGGTGATGAGCTTTCAAATGCTGTGCAACAGAGCTTGTCCTGGACTCCTTCAAAATAAAGAATGCAGCAGATAGTAGACCCACCTAAACTGAGTCATTGAGTCCTCATATCAGGCTTGAACGTCATGATGCAGTGGTGGACAAAGACTTGTGTAAACAATGGCTTTCTGTCAGTGAAGACAAAGAGACAGCCATCTAAATTAAAAATCAGTCGAAGCCTCAAAAACATGCAACATGTTTATATATATATAAAGAATATTGTTTTTAAGGCTTGAGCCAGAAATCAGTGGTGTAATGCAACTTCAATAACTGATTTTACTAATAGTTGTTGATAAGAAGAAGTCAGTTTACCCACCGACCTCGTCAGTGTTGGCTGGGTGACTACATGTCCCCTAAACCCCCCCTCACATGAAGACTCATTTGAATTTTACAGACGTTCATTGTTCGTGTTCTTCTCTCCACACTTCATTCATTTCTCTCCTTCCTGCTGCATCAGCGGTTGTGTCTGCAGGCATGATTGTTTTCATTAGCTTACTGGCTACAAAGTGGAGGTCTCCCTGCAAAGATCCGTTCAGATTTCCCTCCAGGATATCCTGAGCAACAGACCGATGACGCGATTCGGAGAAAGTGCTGCTATTGGTTACTACCTCTGTCAACCATTCTAGCTTGAAGCCAGGCGTCTGCCAGACCAAAACAGGGGTTGGGGGGGGGGGCTCTAAGCCAATGCCAATGAGTGAGCTGTGAGATGTGTGAAAGCATGACAACCTGTGGACCTCTTTTTTTTTTTTACAGGAGAACCTAACAGAGAACCTAACAGTGTAAACCACAGTAGTGTTAGGTTCTCTGAGTTTAAATGATTAAAAAGGAGTTTTGATGTTTATCCTCCACTCTACCCCGAATTTAGAATAATATCACATAAACTTCTCCAAGACATCCGCTGATTCATCACGGCATCTTGGCTCCAACAATGGTTTGGAGTTGCTTTCATTGGATCCAAGGTACATCCCGGGGCTTGCCAAACAGAGAACTGCCACGTCTTTGAAAGACTCTGCTCAAGCTTAAGACATAATCTTATTGCCATGGTGCTGAGGAAGAAAACTGCTTAGTAAACCGGAGATGAAAAAGAAGAACTCTGAATCACGTTCAGATTTATTTATTTACATCTGACAGCGTATTCCATGTCAGTTCTTTTCCTTGGGGGGGGGGGGGGATACCAGGTGTGAAGGAGCAGGTGCCAGACAAATGGAGGAACAAAAGATTTTTACATTGCAGGAAAGAATGGTCGGATTAAACGTTTTGATCCACACGGCTGATCGTTTTGATCGCAGCTATCTCGCCGTCGCTGCTCTGTTTCAGGTTGTTTTGATCCCGCCTCAGCCAAGCGTCCAAAATTAGCTGCCGGGGCCGTGCTGTAATCAGATGGGAGCGCCTTTGCGGCTCTGTGCAGAGCGCTACAGTAACAGTAATATTAGCCTGTGTTTCTCACTGATTAAGCTGTGTTTTTGCTCATTGGTTCTGCATGAGAACACAGGAGCTGCACACGATGCCTTGTGAAAATCTGAGGGGAAAAACACAAAGTTTCTCGTTAATTAGAGGCTGGCAGACCTCCAGAAAAGAGCAGGGATTCTTCTGGTTGCCTCGGAGGAAATGGAGGGTGCAGCATCACACAGCGGCTGAAGCAAAACCACACTGAGCCCTGTGGTCATGTAGAAACTTGTGCACTGTAATGTTGCAAACTGGGACAGCTTGTGGTTATGGCAAATAAAATATGGGCAAGGTGAAGTTTCAAACTGTTGTTGTTGTCATTCCTCCTGACTATCTAACGCACTACTTCCTGCCTCGGTACTGGACGTAAAAGGTGCAGATCCAGTCAGTATACATGTCACTGTTGGGATCCAGGGCTGTTATTTCTGCAGTAGTTCCACTGTGTTGCGTTGGACGGTAATGACCAGTGACCTACTTTATCCTTTACATGGGAGGACGTCATGTGAGTTTGCATGACTTGGTTTCAACGAGAGAATTTACTTTCACCAAAAGAGGAATCTGACAGTTAATGACCAAGAGCTTACTCACTGTTGTCATGCGTAGATAGAGATGTGGTGTGTATTCACAGAAGTTTCACATGTGACCTTAATCCTCTTCTGAAGTGCAGAAGATGAATAAATCCATCAGTAACAGCGGTTCGTGGTGTTGTCTATTTCCTGGAGAGAGTGACAGACATCATGGATTTGACCTCTGTGGTAATTCATGGCCGTGTGTTGTTATTTGTGAAGGGTCCCTGTTACGTTGTTCATCCTCTGTATAAGTATGTGTCAACATTAAAAACAAAGCAGGATGATGAGAGAATGGCAGAAATAAAGATAACTCACATCTGAACTTAAATCCAACCTCAGTTTCCTTCAGTCTGATTTCACAGTGCCTCAGGTGAGCAGCAGTCAGAGCAGTGATCAGTGTCAGAGGAAACCAAGGGAAAGAAAAACGGATCAACACATCCAAGCACACAGATAATCCACAGTATAGTCTGTGCATGCAAGGTGTGGGGTGTTGTACCACAGCTACTGTAGTCACGTTACAAAAAAACATTTTCCCAGATAGCAAAATAAATCCAGGCCACATGCTTGTTGTCTTCTGGCCAGTATACGTCCGGTTCCACGGCCCACATCTGGCCCATATACAGCACGATTGTTGGATGCTACTTCCACATCTGGACCCATTCTAGCGCATGCACAGAACCCAGGCATGTGTTGGGCTTGAAGGTGGGATATTTGCAGGACTGACGTGTTAGACAGCATTATTTTATAGCAAGGCAGAGCCCATAAACTGGCACTACTACATGCAGCTACAGAACAATGTACAATACAAGACTAAATGGCACCACTTTAGCTACAATGCTAATGTTGCTAGCAGTAGGTTGCTATATGGATGATTTCATAGATGAGTATAGACTGCACTTATTTTAAATCACTGTCCTCCACAAACAGGAACATGTTGGTGCAGGTGTGATTCCTGGAGCTGGATCATCACTGGAAATGTCCTGGAAAATGATCAGTAGAAAAGAGCGGGAACACTGATTACATTTCCCTGAAGAAATATTTGTGTTTTGGCAAAATCTGGCTTGTGCTCCATCACTCATGACAAATATGTAGCGTGCTTGCCTCACTATGGCAGAGTGACAAATTTGATATTACAGAGCTGCTCATTATTTATTCATAAAGTTAGAATTAAATAAACTTTGACCTGTGTGTGAAAATGTGCTGAGTGTTTCTTTCTCTCTGATTGGCTGAGTCAACTTCAAAATCAGATCAACGTGCAAAACGGCAGATTTAAAACAAAACAAAAAAACAAGCATATCTAGGAAAACAGTTTAATTAAATGCATCCAAATGAAAAGAGATATGTCATGGCGTTTATTTAATGTGCAGATGTTTTAAATAAAGCAGCCAAGCAAAGATTCTGCCTCAAAAAAGAGAATTAAAGAGAATAAAATGGAAAACATGGATTTTTATTATGAGAATTTACGGTCTAAGAAATTTATTTGACATTTGCATCTGGGAAACTAATGGGATTTTCAGCATCAAGAGCAGCTGATGAATTAATAGCAGGAAGTGTCTTTGTCCGTGTAATTCAAAATGACCAGAATAGTGCCGGTGTTGTGTGCGGCAAATAAATCCAGAGAAGGAACAGAGAACGGCTGAAAGCCTGGAGGACACATCACACACCTGCCTGCGCCTAACAAACGTATCTGCATGCAGCCATTGTGCTCTCTTTTACTCTTTATTGATTTATTCTTTTCATTTTGTTGTCACTTGATTGGCAAAGAGGCAACTCCACAGTGGCATTATTATAACAATAAAACACCACACTGTGCTGTGTACTGTTACCATGGAGCTACACACACACACACACACACACACACACACACACACACACACACACACACACACACAGTGGCCTCTTACAGACCTGTTAGAAAGACCTTTTATACAGTAAATAGCTGCAGCCACTAGCTTCTTGTTCCACTGCCTTTATACCAGGAGCATAGAGCTGTGGCGCATAGAGCTGTGGAGCGTAGAGCTGTGGAGTGTAGAGCTGTGGCGCATAGAGCCGTGAAGTGTAGAGCTGTGGAGTATAGAGCTGTGGAGCGTAGAGCTGTGGAGCGTAGAGCTGTGGAGTATAGAGCTGTGAAGTGTAGAGCTGTGGAGTATAGAGCTGTGGAGTGTGGAGCTGTGAAGTGTAGAGCTGTGGAGTGTAGAGCTGTGGGGCGTAGAGCTGTGGAGCGTAGAGCTGTGGAGCGTAGAGCTGTGAAGCATAGAGCTGTGGAGCGTAGAGCTGTGGGGCGTAGAGCTGTGGGGCGTAGAGCTGTGGAGCGTAGAGCTGTGGGGCGTAGAGCTGTGGAGCGTAGAGCTGTGGAGCGTAGAGCTGTGGAGCGTAGAGCTGTGAAGCGTAGAGCTGTGGAGCGTAGAGCTGTGGAGCGTAGAGCTGTGGGGCGTAGAGCTGTGGAGCGTAGAGCTGTGGGGCGTAGAGCTGTGGGGCGTAGAGCTGTGGAGCGTAGAGCTGTGGGGCGTAGAGCTGTGGAGTGTAGAGCTGTGGAGTGTAGAGCTGTGAAGTGTAGAGCTGTGGGGCGTAGAGCTGTGAAGTGTAGAGCTGTGGAGCGTAGAGCTGTGGGGCGTAGAGCTGTGGAGCGTAGAGCTGTGGAGCGTAGAGCTGTGGGGCGTAGAGCTGCTGCACCTGGCAGGTCCTGGTGCAGAGGAGAAAGGCTACAGCAGTGACCTGGAGGAGGAGTCACTGAGAGCAGCAGAAGGCTGGTGCTGCTGAAGTCGGCTCAGAGGAACAATCAAAGACTTCTCACAAGAAATCATTAAGAAAGAATCAGACCAGAAACCAACAGCTGTGACGTTCCTCCACCTGAACACCCGCAGAAAAAGAACTAACATCAGTATCAGTGAACGCTTTATTTTGAATATTTTCACCCATTTATCTGCCGTCAAACAGGCCTTTCCTGTGGAACTACATTTTTCAACCGTTGAACTACCGTATACCTACGCGCACAATGTATTACTCCGCAGATCGGCTGTGTGAGGCAGGTAGAGCTAAGCGTACGTGCGCTTCTGCGTAGGAATACGGTAGTTCAACGGTTGAAAAATGTAGTTCCAAAGGAAAGGCACACAACCCCACGACAAATAACCTGAACTATCACTTTAAATACCAACAGGCGGAGACAGGCTGAACCTGGTGTGTTATGTTCACTGTTACAGTAACTTCTTACTGTCCAGCTGTCACACTCAGATCCAGGAGAGAGGACGTGATAAAACTGTTATTACAGCAATGAGCTTAATGAGCATGTGTCAGTCACATGTGGAATTTCTTTGCCTTGAGTTTCACCTCTCTGGCTCCACAAGCTCCTGACTGACTGATCTTCCTCACCTCCCTCGCCGCGGCTTTAAATACCTTCCTGGTGCGTGGGTACGAGCCGTGACTGACAGATCAGCATTGTGCTGTCAAGACCTCCATCCTGGGAAACATCTGATTTTGAAATAATGATGGTGAAAAACTGTGAATACCCAAAATGTTTCCCTCTGTAATTAATTCCCAGAGGGGCTGCAAACTGCGAGAGTTTCTAGCTAATGCTTTGGCCCATGCAGCAGGCAGAAGATGTGTGTGTGTGTGTGTGTGTGTGTGTGTGTGTGTGTCTGTCCGATGCTCAGCTTAAAATAGAGTCTGAGCTCATCTTTGGGTCCACCGTACCTCTATCTGATCACTTTACTCTCTGTTGTATTTAGCTTTGGAGCGTTAGCCCACGCAGGAACCTCTGATCTGCAGCGCTGACCTCAGCTGATTTATTCAACACCTGAGCTGTTTGAGATTGTGTATAAACAGCAGTGTATGTGCATCCACCCACTATACCATCCTCACAGTGCTTTACATACTGTACAAAACATATTAAAAAAAGTTGCAAAGGAGGTGGTTTGTTGTGCAGTGCAGAGCTCCAGAGCTTCTCACACTGTCAACAGATCTGATCTGAGTACAGCTTCACCCACTGACTCTGTGTCTGTGGTAAAAACATGATGAATATTGAACATGCTGCACATGAAACACGTTCTAGAAACCAGCTAATGCTAAATCTGTTTTCATTAAAGAATCATTCGTCACAGGTTTAGGATTCCTGGACTGAATTTACTTGAAACGGGATCTAATCAAAAGAATCCAAACTCAGGAGGAAACAGGAGAGCTCGAGGAAACATCAGGGAGACGAGACAGACGAAGTGACGAAGACTGAGGGAAACACAGGCGTACCTGAACACAGGTGAAACTCATCAGGGAGGGGCAGGTAATCACAGACAAAGACAGGAAGTGAAATATCCAAGTCCAGTCCCAGCGTCCTATCGGGGACAGGCCATGAAGTCATTTCCATTTATAACATGATGAGTCTTACTTTTACGTACTCACCAATCCAGAAGTGTTCAGACCAACTGCATGAAGTGATGCTCATTCTGAGAGGATCAGCTCTGCTGTTGCTTTGTTACAGAACGTATAATTGGACCAAACTTAATGAACCTTTAGCACCGTTTAGGCCACAAAAACATCTCGGCACATTGACAACACTGACAACTAACACTGAGTGGAAGTGGAGAAATTTTAATGCTCCACTTCCTAAATGTTTATTCAGTCAGTTCACTCATGGATTTTTACCTGAATGTAGAATATCCACAGGTTCTGACCTCATCACGTCCGGGTTCCTTACAACAAACGTCTCACAAGTTTTAACCAAACTAGCAGAAAATCAGCCGAAGAAATTGCGTATTAATTAAGCTTTTTTTTCCATCTGCCACTGTTATGTTAATATAAAGAGTTGGTTCAGTGACATCAGCAGCTGGTGGTGCCAATTCTCCAGTCGGGTGCCATTAAACCACCGCACACTAAGAAGAAGAGGTAATTAAAAGAAAGAGTGTCGGTGGAACCTCAAATGATGGAAAACAATATGTAAAACATGATGGAAATATGACATTTCTGTTTGTTTCTTACAGTGAATTAAGGAGGATTAGAAGATTTAAAGTAAATTACTTTGTCACAAAACTTTTAAAATTTCTTCCACCTCCATCACTGGCAGTTACCTCCACATCACCATCCACCACCTCGCAGACATGCCAACACACATACACACACACACACACACACACACACACACACACACACACACACACACACACACACACACACACACACACACACACACACAGCAGTGCCAGCAGTAGTTGGCTGTCTATTGTAGTGTTCTGTTTGTTTCTATCACTGATAGGAACATTGGAAAACACTGAAATTATCCTCTTTTTATTCATTAAAACTAATAATTAAATACCTGCAGAGACAAAACTACATTTCCTGACACATTGTCAAAGAAACACAAATATTAAGCTGCGATTCTTCATGGAAATCGAATTTAAAATTTTAACAGAAATGAACGTGTTAGAAGCTAAATATGTCACTTCACAACAGAAGACAGTTTTATAAATATCCAAACCAAGTGTCTTTATCCACCTTTTGTGATAACTGCTTTTCCTTATGTGTGTGTATATGTTTATGTATGCATATATTGGCACATGTTACATACTGTATGTGTGTGTAATTCATTATATTAATTCTATTAATAATTCTATTGTATTTTATCATATTAAAATTGTAATTCACATTTTTTTTGTTTCTTTGTTTGATAATTTAATTCCATTGAATGATTGTCATTGTGCTTTGGCAATAAAGCCACTAAAGCATGTTGAACTGAACTGAACTGAGTCACAACCTCCCACATCCACAGTGAGACGCATCGTAACACCTGCGTCTGTTTTGCAGGTTCACTCTTCCCACAGAATCTAAAGTTCAGCAGGATTTGTTTTGGAGTTAGCTCCTGATTTTCAGCTTGTGTGCAGCGACCCCCCCCCCCACTTCATACTGATGAAAATATATTGCCTGGTCTCTGCCACTCCGAGCACAGACACTTAGCACATGAGATCTTACTCATATTTGCAATGCAAAACCACCAAATTTCACAGAATACAGAGAGTGCTGCTGTAATCATTCCACATCACATGCAGAGTGAAAAGCACGGGGATATATTGAAACCTTGAGAGAGGCTGGTGTGTGTGTGTGTGTGTGTGTGTGTGTAGATGTACTCCAGGGCAAATCTATCTGAATTATTGAGACCCAAACAGCAAGCTGTGTGTCTGTCAGTGGAGCTGCCTGGCAGGCCCGGCTGTATAAATGGTGACCTCTCGATCAGAGAGTGACAGAGCGTGGCCTTGTTACCTGCAGACCTGCAGGGTCGAATCACTGGCTGGGATGATAAAAGAAAGGTGCCAAGGTCCTCTGGCTGTCAGACAGATGAATACTCTGTTTTTTTTAACTGTGTGAGCTTCTCTTCCTCATTAAGAATTCAAAGTTAGCTTAGCTCCTGTCCAACTTGGCAGAGAAAAGTGCTGAATAGATGATGTAAGATCATTACTGAGTGAGGGCGAGACACTGATGCTGTAACTGTCAAGTTTCCTCCAAAACAATGTGGATTCTCAGCCTTTTGGACCTGGATTGTTTCATCGTAATTATTCAAATATGAAGAGTCGAGGTCACAACATAGAACGGAGGCTGTACATTTAATTGATTCTGTAGAACAATGGGCCCATATCTGCTAGTTTTACTGCTGCAGAGCTGCACTCAGATACATAACAGACTGATGAAGGCTGTAAGTAGGTCGCATCGTAAAGTCGAACTGAACGTAGATCTGCCGTGAGATGGGACAGCTGTTATGGATTTCACAGGAGACAACTTGTTTTGTAGAAACCTGAATAAGAACCTGGTCAAACCAGGAAGTGGAGGAACTTCCTTACTTCAAGGATGGATTGTCCAACCAGTGATGACACAAAGTAGTTCAATAAGGAGAAATCAAATGGAAGGGAATAACTACATTTATCGAGGTAAGTAAATATTCAATAACATCAAATATCACAATATTTCCGTATGCAATATGTCATATTTTGCATTACACTGAAAAAACAAAACAAGAATATAATAATATATCCTGAGCTAGAATCACCTCCTCGCGGTTGTATCCCTCCGCCACTCAGACTCGTTTCAGGTTACATCCTGTTTATCGTATATTAAACATGAACCATTTGGTCGACACACTCGCTCCCATCAGATATTTACATGTTGTTAGATATGATCCGAATTCAATAACGTATCCAACCAATCAGCACTCAGCTCGTCTGTGATCACTTTAATGATGTCCAGCAGGACTATTAAAATACTTATGTCGCTGATCTGTGATCGAGACGACGGCGTTTACAGTTTAACCTCATATTACTGAATCATTTCACATGAAAGTTTAGATGGGCAATAATTCTCATGTAAGGCAGCCGTCACATCAGTTTGTCACTGAGTATAAATCAGCTGCCTGGAACTGACTGCTGCACCTGTCGCTGTCACACCACAGAAATCCAACAATAAAAAAAGAGGAATCAATAAACAGAGAGAAAAGAAATACAAGACAATCATTTTCATTATTGATTAAATGTCAAATACTTACACTGTAGAGGCTTCACATCAATACAGATGTGATTTTAAGAAGCCTCACATGTCACTTAACAAACAGAGGTCTCTAAAGATGGAGGGTTTCACATGCTGACACACTGTAAAGCTCCTTCAGGCAAATTAGAGATTATTGGTCAATATGAATAAGATTGAAGTCTCTGGATTAATGTGTAAAAGCACTGGTGAAGCACATTATACATATTTACAGTTCATCAGTTCATCTGAGCTGAGGTTATCACCTGACATCAACAATAGAATCAGTCATGGAGCTTCTAATTAAAGTGTCGGTAACAGGTTAGATCGTCATTATGGATTTACTGTCATGTTTGACACCTGTCTTATATCACACACATTTCCTTCTTTTATTCTGCTGATATATCAGGACCACAGGAGGCCGATGGGAATCTGAACAATCAGTCAGATATTACATTACGTTAGAGAAGCATGAGCCTTGAGAGAATCTTTATCAAGGATGAATCAGAGCAAAGTGTCACATTACTGCAGAGTTGCATCACACCTTCACATTCCTGAGCCTCTGTGGTGACTTCAGAGGCCGAAAGCAACAGGGTTAAAAATAATTAAAGATGAAGGTCGGTTTGTCGGATGTTTTTTAGAAGTGGCTGAGTCAACTCCTCTCCACATACATTCACCACTGACAGCTGGTCTGTAAACAGTCACAGTCCGAAACCAACAAGCAAACACAACACGGGATTTTTTCAGCTTTATGGAGAAACTGGTCTTTCAATACCACAGTGAAGACATAAACATGGTAGTAAAAACCTTAATGGTATATTTGACCTTTCAGCCTCTTTATTGAAATAGAAAAAAAAGAAAACATTGACAAATGGTTTGAACAATGAAGTAGAAACAGTTGAGGAACCTAGAAAACCAAAAACACAGAGATCCGTTAAAACAATATGAAAATACAGTGAAGAAGAAAAGAGACCAACATGTTAGAAACCAGCTACATGCTACTGAGGAATCCATGAAACACTTCTAGAAAAACTGGAACAAAAACAGAAACATCAAACCTTTATGGGTAAACCACCATCCCCAGTTACTTCGGGGCAGAATAAACCCCAATTATCCCCAATTACACTAAAAGAACTACAGGAAAAAATAAAATCTCTTGAAAACAAGAGTCTAAGGTGCTGAATCATGCATGAGATGACTTAACATCGTCTTTAGCTCTGGGAACTTCCCCGGCCTTTGGAACCAAAGAGAGATAACACAGCTCCACAGAAGTGGAGACAAATTCGACCCAAATAACGATGATAGGATCCGTGTCAACAGTGACCTCGGGACTGACAGTGAATCTAGAGGACCAAACCTCCAAAACCACAAATATAAATCCTTTCTAGATAGCACTGCACTGGAATCTGCAAAAAACTGTACCTACCACCACATATAACTTCAGCTGTGAACGGCTTTTTTACTTATTTATAATAGTACATTTTATTTATAGGTGCCTTCCAAGGCACTCAACGATGGCATACAACAGACAGTGGAAGATAAAATCAAATACAAGGCATAAAATACAAAATAAACTAAACAGAACAGGCAAGTTGAAAACAGCGGAAGTGAGTTCCAGAGTGGAGGGGCAACAGCCCCATGGTGGTCAGACGGGCAGGAGGGGCAGAGAGATTAATGGAAGGGGAAGATCTAAGAGTACGAGGAAGATGGGCAGAGGTGGCGTAGATCAGAGAGATACGGAGGTGCTAGTTTGTGAAGTGACTTAAAAGTGAAAAGCAAAGTCTTGAAGTTAATACGATGTTTATCTGGTAATCATATGGGCTGCTGCAGCTGAACCAGCCGAAGTTTATGGAGGAGTTTGTGAGGAAGACCAGGGAGGACAGAGTTACAGTAATCAATGTGAGACGAGACTAAAGAACGTGCAAAAGCAGCAGTGCTATGGGTTGGAAGCGAACAACATAAGATATATGATATTGAATAGATGGAAAAATGCAGATTGATATTGATATGTGCTTCAAAGTTCAAGGTGCTGTCAAGGATGACACCCAAGCTCTTCACCTGGGGTGAAGGAAGAACTTTGACATTGTCAATGACTAGAGAGAAACCGTGGAGTTCGGCTGAAGTGGTTTTGGTACCAATGTGGAGAAAGTTAGAGGACAACCAGGATTTAATTTCCAGTCAGAGAGGGAAGGGGGTGGAAGGGTGGAGTTTGGCTTTTTGGCAGACATGTAGAGCTGGTTGTCATCAGCATAACAGCGGATCTGAATACTGAACTTCCTGAAAATGTGTCCAAGAGGCAGAAGGTAGATGATGAATAGAAGGGGGCCTAAGACAGAGCCCTAGCATACTTATTTATTTATTGTCATTTCGTGGATTGAATTGTGAAAAGTTTTCTTTTTCAGTTATTTACATAAATAAATAAAAAAAACGAAGCTGTGTACGACTTTGTAAAATTGAAGTGCACCATTTTGAATTTGCATAATCACCTTAAAGAAAGTGACCCTGACACGCTCCATGACGAAACCCTCAGCTACAGAGAGACCCCTGACAGAAACCCTGTTTGACTAAACCAAACTGGAGAGCTGTTTGAGAACAGAGCGATCCACCTGAGCACCGTGACCGATCCAGAACTAAGGAAATCCTTGACCATGTACAGACTCGGCGAGCGCAGCCTCGCCCTGTGGAGAGAGAGAGAACAAGGACTGTTTCCACTTCCTGCTGCACACAGTGCACAGCAGGAGGTGGAAACTGAGCTGCCCCTTTTATTAACCACCTGCCAACTGTACCGAGACATCAGAGACAAACACCACAGATTACAACCACAGAAGACTTTGAAAAAAAAAATGCAGCAAGCACAGCAGCGAGATCTATGAAAGGAAAAGAGCGTCCCACCGAGTCTGACCACCATGAACACACTGACCCCAACCCACCTGTGTATTCTCTGCTGTTAGAAATATATACAGTATATATAGATAAGGAAATGTGCAAAGTCATAATTTTTCTATTTTGTTGCTGTCATTTCACACTTGCTTTGACAATCTAAATGTCTGTCTCTCGTGCCAATAAAGCCAATTTGAACTGAAATTGAATTAACCAGTGAGGCAGTCGGCCTGGTTCTCCACAGCATGTTTATGAGAGGATGCTGCTGCTGCTGCTGCTGCTGTGATTACGGCTGTGGTAGTTTGGTTGTTATGATGATGGCTGTGACATTTAAGTTCTTAATGGTTTTAACCCTTACTACATGCAGGGGATTTCAGTGTGCAGTGAAGTGACATAGTTGTGGGGAAGCAGTTCCTAACACAGCTGTCGTGTCTGATAGAACCACATCCGATCTGATGTTAGCCGATGAGGAGGTGTGAAGACGAGCCACAATAACAACTACAGACGTAGCTCTAGCAAGAACCAAACACTGACAGCTCCAACCACAGCTTAACCCACAGCCAGGAATATCCCAGCTGCTGCTCGGCCTTTCGAAAGGAGTAAAGAGCAATGAATGCATAATATGAAGTGTCACATCATCTCTCCATTCTGCACATGTATAGTGTCGTACCTTAAACCATGCTGTGACCTTTTAAGGGTTATGTACACTGTGTTTATGACTCTGAATGACAGAGACCAAAGCTGTAAAACTTAAGTCCAAGATCTAATTAGGACAAAACTGCTCCTGGAGAAAGTCAGTGAACGCCTCAGATTAAAGCTCCATGTTTCCTCTTCTTCTGTGTTTTATTTGAAGCGTTGATCCATAAGAAGATATATTTAAAAAACATCTCCTCTCTCAGGCTTCTCTCTGGAGCTCTAGTAACAACAGGTCGGTGAGCCAATCAGAAGAGAGGAGGCTCTGAGCCTCTCTTCTGATTGGCTGACTGTTTTCTGAGTGATCCAATAAAAATAAAGCAGATTTCAGGTAAAAACACTCAGAGAAACCAAATCCTGCAAGGTTTGGATGGTGGGTCCAGGTGGGCGGGGCTTGGTGACTGCTTTGTTGTGACATCACAAAGTTCCAGAAGTCCTGACGGCTGGTTTTAAGGCTCAGTTTCTGAATACAGGCTGTGTGCATTTCTCTGTGGACTGAGGCTTTGATACTTTCACAGTATTAATATAGAAGCTAGAGCTGATCTATAATCACACTACACATGGACACAGACCTTTACACTGGAGGAGCTTTAAGGCTTTTTTTTTTTAAATCACAGCATGGAGCATTGCCAGAAAACTGTGATTCATATTCAGCCCAAAAACCTCTGAGCCTCTTACCTCAGTACTTTGAGAGGAAGTGTTGTGAACACAGCTGTATGTTTGGATCTGAATTATGGTCCATACATAAACTGTAGAAATCACTTCTCCATTTGCTCACTGTTGATGAATTTCTTTTTGAACATGACAAACAGATTTTTTAAAATGAAAACAAGTCACGGTCACCCACTTCGGAAGATCATCAGCACTCCCCACCTCATCCATACTGTTCATCTGTTGTAGGAAAACAGCATTGTCTCTACATCATATGCTTGTTGGGTTTAGAGGAAACATACCATCTGTTTTTTCTCTCTCTCTTTTTGTTTTTTGAGAGCAGCACCAGGGCCGGATGGAAATCATCTTCCTCCTGTATTATTTATTAGCTGCAACTTTTAGTGCAGCCAGAACTCATGTTTGTGTTTGCTTTGAATTTCACCTTCAGAATTATTATTACCACGACCAAGTCATCTGCTTTACCGCAAGTCAAATTCCAATTTCTTGGATAGAAGGACAGACCTCCGGATCATGCCACAAAGACACACACACAAAATCAAACTTCTGAGCCTCTGAGGATACAGCAGATTTGATTGTGAGTGTAGTGTACACACCCTGGTCCTGTTTGGGACCGTCTCATCCGCTGCCTGGGAGACAGTCCCAAATGATTCCCACAGTAAAAGCTTAGCTACTGTACAATGCTCTTTACTGGAGGTGGGGAAGTTATAATGGAAAATCCTCATCTGTAATAATCCTGAAGTTAGCATGCTAACCAGCTAGCCCCGGTACTATGGGGATTGACTCACTGTTGGAGCAGGACTCCAGTGGTCACTGGAGGAACTGCAGTTTCTGGTTCTTCAGTTTTGGCTGGAGGTTGATGTTTGCTTGAGACTTGACTTCGTACTAAAGACTTTAGAGTTCTGCCTTTTGCCACCTTTTACACCTGCTGCACCACCAACACCACTGCAAGTTGTTTTTTGCAAAAACATTTCAGGCTGAGAGAAATCCTCATCAGCATCATTACACTAATCACCGACCTTTAGTTACATTCATTTCAATTAAAACTAAATCTATTCACTGTGGCTTGAAACGTGTGCATCATTCAGAGTGTCAGAAAGTGTTAGATACAGCTCTTTATTTTGACACGCTCACTCTGCGTCAAGAGTCACTTCAAGCTAAATTAGGTTGTGTTATTCAATCCTAGCCACAGGGCATGAATGCCTTGCCCAAAGGATAGAGCCCTTCAGGCAGCACCACCCACATGACTTTATTTATGTCTGGAGTTATTCACCCATAACAAACACAGGTCTATTAGACGGATGACTGTGCAACTTCTTTGATCTCCTCCCCTCTCTCGTTTGCCCGTTGTCGCAGCCATTTGTCATGTGACACAAACCATGTCAGATCTGAAAATGCACACGCCTCTTTTCCAGCCAGTGGCGTCGCAAAGGTTCATTAGAGCTATGCTTAAAAAGCTCTGTGATGAATGTGAGCTCAGTGGATAAACACGCTGCAGGTAATTCCCTGTGGCATCTCGTGAAAGCCCATTAAGGAGGGGGGGGTTTTTGGTTAAAACCTGGAATGGACTGGCATCACACTGTGTTGATTGGGGGGTGCCACCCAGCAGCTGGAGAAAACCCCAAGCAGATTAAAAGGTGATTAAACCCCTTTAATCTCATTAAATAGTAAAGAAGTAGCTAAATGAGATCACTGCTGTGGAAGCTAATTCATGGAAACTCCCACGTTATCCCTACCAGCTCCTCGCGTCCTGTCTGTGTGGGAAGCACTTTGGGAAGTTGACTCACTGCAACAACGGGGAGATTTCAAAGTGGCACGGCTCCAAATGTCAGTCAGAGGGAAACATTTAATGTCTTCTTTAAGGAGTTCGGTCTGTGACGCTTCGTGCCAGAACGATTACAGGCAACAGATAAAATGCTGGTGAGTCCCACTGCCCAAGGGCTCCAGATCACCGAGGTGCAGCATGTTAATTAGTTTGTGGTAATTTCAGTAACCGTATATTTGTTTGGGGATATGAACCGCTCAGGTACAATATAAGAACAGGTCCTGCATTTTTACCTGTGTTTTAAAGGGCCATGGTGTAAAAATCGAACATAAAGCTGCAAAGCCCTGACTTTTATTCTCAGGTATAGGTCAACACTGGACCCTACATTTCCCATAATGCCACTCGGTAGAGGCTTTTTTTTAGGCCCACTCCATGTGACCAAGCCTGAGACAAAGTAACAGTTTGTTTTTCCCTCTTAACAGTTGTTTGGTTCAACAGACTGTAAGTAAAGATGGACGCAGCCTCTGTGACATCACCCACAGGTTTCTGAAGCTCAGAGTGAAGAACGACTTCAAGGACGAAGAGCAACTGGTTGGTTTTGTCCCTGAGATTTTCTACGGGCACCATCTTGGACTGTTTCTAAACGGGGCTAAAGGCAGCTACAGTATAGTTAAGGTTAAGGGGCGATTCCTAGGAATGCTGGGCCGATTTCTTTAGGAACCTGGCTTTCTACGCTTTCCGTTGTCTATGCTGTAGCATTGAAGTTTCCCTGAAGTTGCGGAGAGTCCAAACCGTGAAGAACAACCCTGGACAGACCAAACGTACTCCATGTATGTGGACTGGGGCGTCTGCATTATTGGTGTACAAACTTTTTCAAGTTGTCTCTTTATCCCCACACTGTTATGAGTGTCACGACCCTGCGACCTCCAAAACAGATTCAATTTATAGGGTCTTAGCCTTATATTGATTTGGTCGATGGCGGAGACCTTTTGAGTGCGGCTCATGGCAAATAGGGAAAATGCATGAGTCAAAATTGACACATTGACACTCAAGTTAATTCCCTCATCTCCATAATCATTCATGACAAGCAAATGTCAAAGGACTGACAAAATAATTACAGTACAGGTCTACAGCTGGGGAAAATCAATCATCTGCTACTTGAAGAAGTTGGGGGGAAGGATAATATGACTAGTGTTTAAACTTTCTGCTTTTCTTTTCTGGCGGTCGAAAGGGATTCAAAGACCAGAGATGTTCCAGGTTGTTAGAGGAGCAGAGAGGGGGACTAGGGAGTAATGGCATAACAATCTTTTCTCATAATGCTACAAGATAGAGCTGCACAGGAGCTGCACCAGATTAACACAAGAAGTCCTCTTTAGCTAATAAAGTGTGCTGGAATATCTTATCTGAAGAAGACAAATTGACATTCTAATCAGCTGCAGTCCGGCGCAGCAGTCACACGCTGCTGTTTGATTACCCTTCTCCTACTCTCATATCCATGTTGAAATTTTTTCTCGAATCTCAAGGACAAGTTAAATAAAAATGTTTTAATGCCATAATGGCTCACAGCACTTAACAAATGCAGTGGCCCATATTTTCTTTCATTGGTGACAGCAGTTTGACCTCATTAACAGCAATAAGGGAGAAAATTATCTGTTTAAAGGCTGAATTGTCTCCTATAGACAGAATAGAGAGCAAGATGGTACATGGGGAAGTCAGATTTTCTGAAAATAAAGCTAAGAGTCTACAGCCATGAGGTTGTACTTAGGCACAGCGGTGCTTTGAGCTAACTGTTTTAGCTAGCATGCTAACAAGGGCTGGACAATTAACCATAAAAAGTATTAAAACTGTCACCGACTTCATCTTGCTAACGTCGGTTAATTCTGTCAATACTTTCCTCAGTGTGTGTGTTCATGAACTGTCCCCTTAAATACATACTACCTCGTGTTCAGTCACATGACTCCGCCCCATCCAGCTAACGTTAGCCTGCGTTCGCTCAAAGCGAAGCTGGGGATATGGGTGACAGAAACACAAACACTGAGCCTCAGGCTGCGGCCGCACTAACACTTTTTGCTACGTTTACACCTGGCAACACAATCACATTGCTGAACCTGAGGAGTGCATGACTCGAATCCAAGTAAAAGTGAAATAATCAGGTATAATGTTTACCATGTTCACCTTAGTAACATGGTTTAGCATGTTGTCATGGTGAACAAGGTTTAGCATGTTAGCATTCTAACATGCTACCAGGGTGACTCTAAGATCTGAGTTGGCTTACAAAAACACATCATCCCCGCATCGACCATCATCGACCAAGTTTCAGGGCAATCCACCCAATAGTTGTTGAGATACTTCATTTAAAACCACAAATGTCATCATTACGGTGGCGCCAAAGGACGGGTCAGGGGGTCGCCGTGAATGTACAGGATATATCAAATGTCATGGTAATCCTCTCATTTCAATCTGTTGAGACAATGAATGTTAATCCTACATTTCAGGACAATCCACAGAATAGTTCCTGAGATAATTCAGTCTGGACCAACATGGTGGCTGGACTGGTCGACCATGTCATTCCTGGAGCGACGTCAGTATCCTGCTAAAAAAAAATTCTCTCTGCTAATTCAAAAACTAATTAGCTGCTATCAAATGTTAGATTTTCATTTCCTCGGTCCCATTGAAAGGTCTTTATGTGGAAGAGGTACTCTGCCTGTGATGTTATCAGGACATTGCAATTCAGCACACACACACACACACACACACACACACACACACACACACCAATGAGGCTAAAACAACATGCGCTCCTTTGCTGCTGAAACAGTTTCCTGCATTTCTGCCGGATTCAGCAGCTAATTGGCCTTAAAAGACCACTAAGTAGTTTTCACCTGAAGATCAGTTTGGAAATGCTTCCAATTAACTGACAGCCGAGCGCTGATTGGCCCACTTAGTGCTAATTCAGAGCAGGTTGGATGCAAGTAAAGGTCATCCGCCGTGGAGAGGAGTCAATGGTGCTTTAGTTCTGTCGCATCGCGCCGTGCTGAGGAAACGTAGCAAATAACAAATACTCTGCAGAGATGAAGTGACCTTAGTCAACTGTCAGCGTGACACTTTATGACTCTTTGAGAACACAACAACATTAATAAACATGAGTGGCAGTTGCAATGTCACACCACAAGACATGAAACGCTACAGTAAGACCTTGCATCGCATTACTTTCATACCACGACACAATCTGGCCAGAGTGTCACGCACATAAATCAAATCCGCTCACAAAGTCTTTCTCTGCACTTCATTTGAGTGTCTGCAAAGCTCATTAAGGAAAAGCAACTCTCATTATGCAAACTTTGCCCTGAAAGGTGTCCAGAATTTTTCCTTGGTGCTCTGCCATGATTAATGGAAACGCCGCTGCACGTCTCTCTGCAGGTACATCCGAATCCTGATGGGAGGGGAATATGAAAAGCTTGACGGCGTGGCTCTAAGTACAGTAACTATGTCAAATCAGCAGCTTAACTGTGAGGAAACGTGTGGATTATACTTAAGTGTAAAAAGGGCTGTATAATAACTTAACCTTATGTTTCAGCGTCCACAGGGGTGTGCCAACACACTTTAGGAAATATTGTAATTCCTGAAAATAGTAGACAGATACTCTGTGTGTGCACGCTACACCTTTGACCTGCTCCGAGCACACGAGCGGTGGACCGTGTAAATTGGTGGGGCGTCTTGATTGGCAACAGCACTTCCTGACTCACCAAAATACCAAAGCCTTCATGAGCAAGGAAAGACCTGTCAGCCTGCAGCATGAACACACCAGCCCTGGAGTCTTTCCACCCCACCTCTCAGTTGTTTGCCTCCATCAACCATCAACCAGAGTCACAGCGGTGAATAATGACCAGATGTGTTTTTGCAGAACAGCATGATGTCACAGTGAAGTTGACCTGTGACCATTTGGATATAAAACAACTTGAGTTACACTGGATGGACAACCCGAAAACATAATGCCATGAAAATAAATAAGACTTGGATCAGGTGACGCCGTCTAACACCAGGTGTGAGTGTGAGTGTGATTACATGATTCAGCTTCACAAACCAGGGGAGTTTGTAGCTGCAGTCTGTTTCCTCCAGATAGCTGAGCCGCTGTCATTGAACGCTGCACAGACAATCATCAAAACACAAGATTATCACCTGTGGTAAAAGTCCACAGGAAATGTCTCGATCCAGCTGCTGACTGCTGCAGGATGTGTGGTGTGAACTCTCGTCACTTGCCCGTCCTCTAGTTCCTGAACTGCTCGTCACGTCGGGGGCATATCGTACACATGAAAACACCACCCTGCACCCGCCCTGCTAATCTCACTAATCTCATTACATGACCCCTCTTCCTGTTATGTAACGTGATCACTTGACACAGGGATGGACTGTTGGCCCGTATAATTGGTACGTATTAATCCCGTTTGCCCCACCCCCCCACCCCACCCCTGTGGCCTGTGATTACAACACTTTGATCATCGCTCATTAGCACCACGAGGAATACATGATGATGATGTGTAGAAAATTACAGAGACAGAAAGGTTGAGGGAGAAAGAGAAGGCACCTTAACATTCAGAGCTCGAGCTGAGGGGAGGAAATGGTCCCAAATTGCTGCTGGAGGATTAGTGTGAGAAAAGCGATGGATTTGGTGTTTACCAACCTGGAGAATGATGTAAATTTTGTTTTTGTCCGGATGTTATTTTATTTTTTTCCCTCAGTGTTTGTCATTTGAAACTACACTCATTTCTTTGATATCAGTAAACTGAATAAAGCAATTTCCCACAGCCCCCCCCCCCCAGCTGCATTCAATGATGTCTGTTTACGCTGCTCTCCCAATAGCATTGAGGTGATTGCCGGTGTCCCTTTGTGTTCTCTTAATGGTCATGATAACTTACTGAGGGGGGAAAAAACACTCCAGCAGGAAAGAAGCCTCAGACATGAAATAAGAAATGCTAAATCTGCCGTCTGAATACCTGACCCGTCATGTAGCCTCAGAAACTGTCAGCCGTCAGGAACACAATTACGCAACCTGTCTCACAGAGAACGCCTTGTAAAGTAACATCTGTCGTCTTAACCGGAAGGGAAGCTGGAGAGACATCCTTATTTTATACATCATCAAAAACTACTCGCAGACTTCAACACAGGATCCTTATTGTCTGCGTCTCTTGGTTTTTACAGGACCTGCCGGCTGCCACCACGTCTACTGACACTTGAACTTGTTAAACAAGAGGTGGTTCTTGCAGCAGGGTCATCTGGGTTTTTCTTGTCATCATATACAGTATATCGTCCTCACCAGTGATGCCACGGGTGGAAAGAGTCTGGGAAAAATTGTACTCGGGTAGAACCACCGCCTTGTGGTTGTTTCCTCCACCGACCGGCCGAGTTACAGTAAATATGGTCACAGTCTTTCTGCAGAACATTATGATGTCACAGTGAAGTTGACCTTTGACCTTTTTGATATAAAATGTCACCTGTGTCATAATTAGTGAATGAATTTATGAGTTAAGGTCAAAAACGTGTTCTGTGAGGTCACCATGATTTTGACCTTTGACCACCAAAATCTAATCAGTTCATCCTTGAATCCATGACTGAGATATCCCATTGACGACATAATAATAGCAATAATAATAATGATAATAATAATATGTATATATTAATCTTTATTGTCCACAGGCACATCATTGTAACTCACAAACAAACACAACAACAAAATGAGCACAACACAAACAGCAACAACAGAAGTGATCCAGTGAGTTCAGAGTTACTACACGTGGCATAAAGGACTTCGTCTTCACAGGAGCAGGTCTGGGAATTCTTCAGAAAGGGGATGAAACAGAATCAGATACAATTACTGCGACTGTGAACCGCTCCCAGGTGAGCGCCGCATCAACGGCGACCAATTAACTCAACAGTCTTTGCAGCCTGTGCATACAGCTGATAATCACACACATATATATGCACTCAGTTGGCAATTTATTAGGAACACCTGGCTAAAACTAATGCAGTCTATTACAACAGTTCTTGGATTTTAATGTTATCAGCTGTTTTGTGTGAGTTGTTAATTCAGGTGTGTTTGATGTGGGACACTTCCAAACAATCAGCAGCTCCTTCTCTGCTGCACCTGCTGATTTGACTCTTTTCATTTGCTGCGTTGTCACACAGTTAATCATAACTTCATCATGTGACTCAGTAACGATTTCTAAGCGAAGTGAAGTACTTGAGTTAAAGAATACTGAAGTACAAGTACTGACTTTTAAAAGTACTAAAAAAAAAACCCCGACTTGGTTTCAGTAACGAGAGTAAATGTAATTCGTTGCTTCCACCTCGTGGGGGGGGGTCTCAAAGCACAGCTGATGTCATTAATTAGCTGATTCCTCTCTCCCTCCTTCTGTGTGTGTGTGTGTGTGTGTGTGTGTGTGTCTCCTTTAATTACGCACAGATAAAACTAGTTGTTGTGTGGCCTGTGTGTGTTGAGATGCATCATGTACAGTCACATGTGGACAGACACGACTGTATGTGTGTGTAAACCAAAAAGATTTTTTAGTGTGGACCAAGTGACTGTCCGTCACTACCATCCTGTAAGAACCTCTTGCACGAAACACCTTAAGTTAAAGTCTGAGTTAAGGTTTCCTTTGAATAAAAATGGTCGCACAAAACCCCCTAAAGTCTTCTCCTTAAGGCTTCCTTAAAAATGTTCACTGAAGCATTTAATGTTTTCTCCTTTTCTTGGTCTTAGACTTAAGGAATCACTAAAGTTAAACCGTTGCACATAAAACCTTAGTGAGAAGTAAGTAAATGCAACATGAAGTTTATTGTGTTAGATCAAGAAAATGAACCCAGTGGACATCCTTAACGATGAGGAGTTGATTCTACATCCGCCCGACCTTCTAGACCGGGATCACTCCACTCCCCACAGCTCTGCTCCTCCAGCTCCTGTGTTATTAATGTTTACAGATCCTTCAGTCAGTTATAGTCCAGGTATTTCATGTCCACAGGTCAGCTGTGTGCCGTGTCACTCCCCGAGTGTAAATCCCAGTTTAAACACTTTAGGAGGATGAGATCGCAGCGCACTTCCTGAAAATGTTCACAGGCATCACAAGTGCAAACAGTTGAAATTTTCCTGCTGTAAAATCTCTTAAATTACTGCTACTAAACTACTTTTAAGCGTTTCTGTGCAACGCCCTTGAGTAACTCCCTCAGCCGAGGAGAAAACAAACCTTGACAAAAGACACCGCTGCAAACATACAAACACTGGTGATCACAACACGCAGTAAAGATGGACAACCCAGAATGCTCTCTGCAGCCTTTCATACCTGTTCAAGGTGAGAACATACAAGCTGGATGCGTCACGTATGCAGAGCAGATATTAAAGGCCCCACACTGTCACAGGTGTCTTCACTTATTCTGCCTGATTACAGTCTCTGCGACTGGGTGACGCTGCGCTGGGAGTTGGTTAAAGTCATTCACCTATAAATAAACAAATATATGCGTCAGGTGCAGGAAACCTAGAACCCCAGATGCAGATAGAAAAAAAAGGGGTTTCATAGGAAAAAAAATGTAATAAAGAAAACCAAAGTTAGGACTCAGGCAAAGCAGAACTCAGAAACAGAATCCAGGTAAAACTCAGAAGCTCCAGGAGACACAGGGGAAACATGACCGGAGAAAAAACAGACAGAGACTTAAATACACAAGAGAGGGAAGGTAATAGGACACAGGTGTAACACGTTAGGACGGGGCAGGCAGTCAACAAGGAGGGAAACAGGACAAAGACAGGAAGTGAAATGACCACGAGATGCACAAGGAACTCTACTTCAAAATAAAGTGTCCAGACCGTGACAATATGAATATATCTTCCAAAAAAATAAAATAATAGAAAAATAGAAAATAGAAAAAAACTTGCTGGCTCGTCAGACAACGATTATTATTTGATAATCAATTAACACCTGATCCACACAACATCTACACATCTACACAGCAGAGAAGAACCAGGTGACGAACACGTGATTTTCCTCCATAAACATAAAAATAAACAAAATAAAAATGTTTAATGCCACTACAAGTCTCTGTGTCTTATTTTAAAATACATTGTGTTTTGTTGCACTATGAATCAACTAAAGAAAAATAAAAAACTTATGCTTTGTTGTTATTGCTTGACATCAACACACACATGACAAAATCACACTTCGCTTGCACGACAACAAAGACACCTCCATTCTTATTATGAATGAAAGTGGCGATGCGGCGTGTGCGTCTCACTTCACAGGACACGGACTAACCCCGTGACATATGTATTCCAGGGTCAAAAGAAAAAAGGCCAAACAAGACAGAAGTGTTAAGCATTTATATGAAGAAGTGCCAGTGGGTCATTCTGACCTCCGTAGATATCCGGTGATTCAAGGATTATAACGGACGTATAAGTCGCACGAACAGGACACATAACAATGAGGCACGACATGTGGACCTACACAGTCATCAGGAAAATGTCTCACCTGCCTCAATAATTAAAATCACCTCAGGGGGTGCACCAAGGACGTGCGGGCCTCGCACCGTACGGCCCAAATACAATCGGTTGATACAAAATGATATTAAAGAGCAGACGCTGACTCCGACACAGTGCTGACTTGTGAGCACCCTATTCAGTTGGACGCTGTCGTGACGCGACTCAGTGGATGGCTGGGTGACAGTGGTGGGTCGTCAGGTGATTTTGCTCACCTGTGCCTCCTCAGAAATAAGGGTCAGCCCATCTGCTTAGTCCTGTGTCTCTCTCCCTTCAGCTGATGACCACCCTGCGTCTCCTTCTTTTCAACACCTCAACAGCACATAGCCCACACCCACGCTCTGCCGTCCTGGCTAATGGCGCGGATTTCTAATGTTTATTTCTGCTTTAAACTCGGATATTTTAACATGGGAGTCTTTGGGGATTGACTCACTGTTGGAGGCAGCCTCTAGTGGCCGTTAGAGGAACTGCAGTTTCTGTCACTTGACTTCATCTTTCAGCCCCGGAGTTTGAAGCAGCAGATTCCTGCTGAAGTTTTGCTCAAGTGGAAACAAATTCACATCTGATTATATTTCCAATGACATTGAACACAATCACACTTCCTGTGCAGTTAGCTACACGTTGTGTTCACTGTGACTGGTGTAACTGGGTTAAAACTGAGTGTATTGTGTTAGCATTCATCAGCAAAGTGAATGAGTCCTAGCCGCTCTAGCTAACCCACTTAATTTTGTTTATTCTAAAGGTGTTCAAAGGTAAATAACATCTGCTTATTACTGCTACGACTGATCCCGGTGTGATGTGTGGTTGTTTCTTTAGAGGTTAGAAGTATTAATGCATTAGAGAATATTAGCACCAGTTTGTTAAAGAAGTCTTTCATTGCAGTTTGCTAATTGTTTAACGGTTTATTTCATTGTGTAGATTTGGTAGAAGGGTAAAGTGAATAAAAGCTAATAGTCAGGGTGTCACAGCTCATTACAGGTGATTAAAGGGACTCAGGACTCTTAACGGTGTACGAGCAGAAGAGAAACAACCTTACTGTAAGTATCCGTAATTGTAAAATTGGTTAGCTGATTTAAAGAGCTCAGGGATCTTACCTGACTGAAACAGTGATTTCACCTGTGTGACGAGGACGAGAGGATGAAATCTCACTGTGCCACTTCCTGGATAACCGCACCTTAATGCAGCGGAGAGTTCCCATCAGCCCTGTGTTGGCATGAAGCATCACTCTGGACTCTCTCCCTCTCTCTCTCTGTACTTGATCCTACACCAAAAATACCCAATTTGATGTCCATTCATGGTGTATATGTTTTCACATTTTTAAAAATTCAATGCCAGAAAAAAGCTTTCAAACATGATCCCAGCAGCTCTGCTGCAGTCTTCAGCTCCTGACTCATCAGACCTGACAGCGCCATCATGTGCTTCAGTCCCAGTTTCTTGTGCCAACTCTGTTTCGACACCTTTTTATATAAAGGGAAAATATTCTCCTCGCCTCCAAACAAGTCCTCATTCGATCTGCCGCTGTGCCGTGTTTGTCCTCATATCCTTGCGGATGATGCAGAAATGTTCTAATTAACATGGACAGGCTAACTGAGCATATGTTTTGGCCCTCTCTCATTCATGTCTCCTCTTCTCCTTGTCTTGACTTTGTACAGACATAAAACAAAACTGCCCACTCCCCTTCAAAACAGAGTGGAATCAAAGGAAAAACAGGATTACTCTTTCATGCCACGCTACAATAAGCCCCATTTATCCTCCAGACTCCTTTGCTACCAAATAAAACTGAAGCACCGCCGCTTCAAACATTCCACTTCTTTTTCTTCTTTTTTTTTTGAGTGCCAGAAAAGATGCTGAAATGTTTTGGCAGTGTTTTGGCACAATGCTAAGCAACACACAAATCAACTCTCATGTGGCTCCAGCCCTCCCTCCCTCTCTATCTCTATCTCTCTCTCTGTCTCTCTCTCTCTCTCTCTCTCTGTCTCTCCCTCTCTCTCTCTCTCTCCCTCCCTCTCTATATCTATCTCTCTCTCTCTCCCTCCCTCTCTATATCTATCTCTCTCTCTCTCCCTCCCTCCCTCTCTATATCTATCTCTCTCTCTCTCTCTCTCTCTCTCTCTCCCTCCCTCTCTCTCTCTCCCTCCCTCTCTATATCTATCTCTCTCTCTCTCTCTCGTCTCTCTCCTCCTCCTCTCTATCTCTATATCTCTCTCTTTCTCCCTCCCCCTCTCTAATCTATCTCCCTTCTCCTCTCTCTCTTATATAGACCGGCGCTGTAGTCTCTCTCTCCTCTTCATCGCTCTCTCCTCACTCCTCCTCTCTATATCTCTCTCTTATCTCTATCTCTAGTCCTCTCTCTCTCTCTCTCTCTCTCTATCCTCTCTCTCCCTCCCTACTCTATATCTCTCTCTCTCTCTCTCTCCTCTCAAGTCTCTCACGTAGACACAAAGTTCCCTCTCTTCTCTCTCTCTGGCTTCTATATCTATCTCTCTTCTCTCCCTCTCCTCTCTTCTCTCTCTCCCTCTCGCATCTCTCCTCTCCTCTCTCTCTCTCTCGTCTCTCATCTCGTCGTCATCTCCTCCTCTCTCCATCCGGGCCGACCGTCGGTCTCTCTCTACCTCTCTCTCTCCCTCTCTCTCTATCTCTCTCTCTCTCTCTCTCTCTCTTCTCTCTCTCGTCTCTCTCTCCCTTCTTCTCTCTACTTCTATATCTATCTCGTCTCTTCCTCTCATCTCTCTCTGTCTCTCCACCTCTCGCTCTCTCTCTCTCCTCTCCTCTTTGTATAGAACTCCTGATGCTTCTCTCTCTCTCTCATCCCATGATGTACATAGATCGTCGTTCTCTTCTTCACTATAAGAGCGTCACTCGTCTGCACTTTTCTCCTACTCTCCTCTTCTCTCCTTCCCTCTCTCTCGTTCTCTCTCGTCGCTACAACTCATCATCTTCTCCTCTCCTCTCCTCTTCTCTCCCTTCTCTCTCTCCTCTTCTCCCTCTCCCTCCACTCCTTCTCCGTCCTCCCGCTTCCCCCCTCTCCTCTCTCTCTCTCTCTTCTCTCTCTCTCCTCTCTCTCTCATCTTCCCTCTCTCTCTATCCTCCCTATCAGCCGTCTCGCATCTCATTGTGACTCTCTCCTCTCTCACTCTCTCTCCCTCTTCCTCCATCCCCTCCTCTCCCTCGTTTCTCTCCCGTCTCTCTCATCCTCTCTCTCCATCTCTCCTGCTCTCTCCCGGTCTCTCTACTCATCTCTC
>NW_019174323.1:18939601-19060253 GCF_002260705.1 Seriola dumerili
CTGCTCCTTGGAGAAAGTCAGTAACGCCCTTCAGATTAAAGCTCCATTGTTTCCTCTTCTTCTGTGTTTTATTTGATCCATAAGAAGACTATATTTAACAAAACATCTCCTCTCTCAGGACTTTCTTCTCTGGGAGCTCTAGTAACAAACAGGTCCGATGAGCAATCAGAACAACGTGAGAGGAGGCTCTGAGCCCTCTCTTCTGAATTGGACTGGACTGTTTTTCTGAGTGCATCCATAAAAATTAAAGCAGATTTCAGTTAAAAAACACCTTAGAGAAACCAAATTCCTGCAAGTCTGGATGGTGGGTCCATGTGGCGGAGGGGCTGGTGGATGCTTTGTTTGTGACATCACAAAGTTCCAGAAGTCCTGACGGCTGGTTTTAAGGCTTCAGTTCTGAATACAGGCTGTGAGCATCTCATAGATGACTGAGCGCTTGATACTTTCACCAGTAATTAATATAGAAAGCTAAGAAGCTGATCTCATAAATCCACACTCACACACATGGACACAAGAACCCTCTACACAACTTGGCGAGGAGGCCTTCTAAGGCTTTTTTTTTTAAAATCACTCAGCATGGCAAGCATGCCAGAAAACTGTGATTCATATCTCCAGCCCAAAAACCTCGAGCACTCATTACCTCAGTACTTTGAGAGGAACGTGTTGATGAACACAGCTGTTACTGTTGGATCTCGAAATTTAATGGTCCATAACATAAACAAGTATAGCAAATCCACTTCTCCATTTTGCTCACTGAGGCGCGGTTGATGAATTTCATTTATATGAACATGACCAAACAGATTTTTTAAAATGAAAACCAAGTTCACGGTCACCCACTTCGGGAAGATCAATCAAGCACTCCCACCTCATCCATAGGCTGTTTCATCTGTTTGTAGGAAAACAGCAGTTGTCCTCCTAATATACATTCATATGCTTGTTGGGTTTTAGGAGGAAAGCACTTACCATCTTTTTTTCTTCTCTCTCTTTTGTTTTTGAGGAAGCAAAGCACCAGGGCCGGATGGAAAGATCTCATCATTCCTTCCTGTATTATTGATTAAGCTGCCAACTTTTTAGTGCAGCCAGAACTCATGTTTGTGTCTTGCTTTGAATTTCAACCTTCAGAATTATTATTACCACGACCAAGGTCCATTCTGCTTTACCGCAGTCACAATTTCCAATTTCTTGCGGATAGCAAGGACAAGACCTCTCGCGATCATGCCACAAAGACACACACACAAAATCAAACTTCCTGAGCCTCTGAGGCGATACAGCAAGATTTTGATTGTGAGTGTAGTTACAACACCCTAGGTTCCTGTTTAGGGACCGTCTCATCTCGCTGGCCTGGGAGACAAGTCCAAATGATTCCCACAGTAAAAGCAATTAGCTACTGTACAATAGCTCTTTACTCGAGAGGTTGTGGGAAGTCTATAACTGGAAAATCCTCATCTGTAACTCAAATCCTTGAAGCTTAGACATGCTTAACCATAGCTAGCCCCGGTGGACTATGGGGATTGACTCCACTGTTGGAGCAGGACTCCAGTGGCATGAGGGAACTGCCGCTTTCTCGGATTCTTCAGTTTTGGCTGCGAGGATTGATGCTTTGCTTTGAGACTTGACTTCGTACTAAAGACTTTTAGCAGTTCTGCTTTTAGCCACCTTCTTTACACTGCTGGCACCACCAACACCACTGCAAGATTGTTTTTTGCAAAAACATCTTTCCAGGCTGAGAGAAATCACTTCATCAGCATCATTACCACTAATCGACCGCACCTTTACGTAATTCATTTCATATTAAAAACTAAATCTACTTCACTGTGGCTTGAACGTGTGCATTCATTCAGAGTGTCAGAAAGTGGTTAGATACAGCTCTTTATTTTGCACACGCTCACTCTTGCGTCAAGAGCTCACCTTCAAGCCCTAAACTTAGGTTTGTGTTATTCAAATCCTAGCCCACAGGCAATAAATGCCTTGCCCAAAGGATAGAGCACCTTCAGGCAGCACCAACCCACATGACTTTATTTATAGCTCTGGAGTTATTTCACCCAATAACAAAAGGCACAGTCATATTAGACGGATGACTGTTAGCCAACTCTTTTGATCTCCTTCCCCTCTCTCGTTTTGCCCGTTAGTCGCAGCCATTTGTCATGTTGACACAAACCATGTAAGAACTCCTGAAAAATGCACACGCTCTTTTCCTAGCCCCGCTAGACACACGATCGCACAAGGTTATTAAGCAGCTATGCTTAAACAAAGCTCTGTCATGAATTGTGCAGCTCAAGTGGAATAAACACGACATGCAAGGTAATTTCTTCCTGTGGCAATCTCGTGAAAGCCCATTAAGGAAGGGCGGTCGGTTATTTGGTTAAAAAACCTGAATTGGACTGGCATCACACTTCTTGTTTGATTGGGGGAGGTGCCCACCCCAGCACTGGAGAAAACCCAAGCAGATTAAAAAGGTGATTAAACCCTTAATCTCCATTACAATAAGTACAAGACCAGTAGTCTAAATATGGAGCATCACTGCTGCGGAAGCTAATTCATGGAAAACTCCCACGTTAATCCCTTAACCAGCTCCTCTCGCGATCCTGATGCTGGGTGGCGGAAGCAACTTTGGGGAAGTTGACTCAACAGCAACAACGGGGAGATTTTCAACCAGTGGCACGGCTCCAAAATGTCAGTCAGTAGGAAACATTTTTAATGTCTTTCTTTAGGAGTTCGCGTCTGTGGACGCTTCGTGCCAGAACGATTACAGGCAACAGATAAATGCTGGTGAGTCCCAACTGCCACAACGCAGCGCTCCAGATCACCCGAGGATCGCAGCATGTTAATTAGTTATATCGGTAAATTCTCATGTAACCGTATAATTTGAGTTTGGGAGCCGACTAAATGACAAACCTCTCAAGGCTATACCAAAAATCATAAGAACAGGTCCTGACATTTTCGATATCCTGTGTTTTAACAGGCGCCCCCCATGGTAGTTAAAAAATCTAACCATAAAGCTGCAAAGCCCTGACTTTTTATTCTACACGGTATAGGTCACACATCGGACCCTACATTCTCCCATAACTGCCACTACGGGTAGTCAGGCTTTTTTTCTACGGCCACATCCATGTGAACCAAGCCTGAGACAAAGTAAACAGCTTTGTTTCTTCCCTCTTAACAAGTTGTTTATGGTTTCCAACAAGACTGTAGATAAAAGATGGACGCAGCTCTGTGACATCCACCCCACAGGTTTTCTGAAGCTCAAGTGAACAACAAGAACGACTTCATAAGGACACGAAGAGCAACTGGTTGGTATCTTTGCCCTGAGAAATTTTCTAACAGGCAACCATCTTATGCGAACTGTACATTCTAAACGGGAGCTAAAGGCAGCTACAGTACTAGTTTAAAAGCGTTATAAGGAGGCGATTCCTTAGCATGGCCTGGCCGCATTCTTTAGAACACCTGGCTCTCCTACGCTGTTCCGTAACTGCGTCATAATGCCTGTAGCTTCTGACAGTTCTCCCTGAAAGTTGCGCGAGAGTCCAAAACAGTGCAAAAGGAACACACACCACTGGAACAGACCCAAACGTACTCTCATTATGCTGGAACTGGGCGGTTCTGCCAATTCATTGGATGTAACAAACTTTTTCAAGTTGTCTCTTTATCCACACTGCATTATGACAGTGTCACGACCCTGCGGACCCTCCCAAAACAGATACTCAATTAATATAGCAGGTCTTAAAGCCTCTTCTATATTGATCTTGGGTCCGATTGGCGGAGACCTTTTAGTGCTTGGCTCATGGCAAATAGGGAAAATCAATGAGTTCAAAATTGGACATACACTTGACACTCAAAGTAATTTCCCTTCATCTCCATCAAATTCAATTCATAACAAAGCAAAATGTCAAAGGACTGACAAAATAATTTACAGTACAAGGTCTAACAGCTGGGGAAAATTCAATCAGCCTGCTACCTTGAAGCAAGATTGGGGGGAAGAGATCATATGACTAGTGTTTAAACTTTCTGCTTTTCTTTTCTGAGCAAACACCAGGGGATCGAAACAGCGGCGATTCAAAGACCACAGATGTCTCCAGGTTCGTATTTTAGAGGACGCAGAGAGGGACGGGACTAGGAGCTAATGGCATTAACCAATCTTTCTCATCAATCGCTACCAAGAATAGAGTGCACAGGAAGGCTTTTTTATCAGCCCCCACCGCAGAAATTAACACAAGAACCGTCCCTCTTTCAGCTTAATTAAAAGTGTGCTGGAATATTCTTCATTGAAAGAACGACCAAAACCATTGCACATCTCTAATCCACTTGGCAGTCCGGACAACCGCAGCAGTCAACACCGCTGCTGTTGATTACCCTTCTCCTACACTCTCATATCCATGTTGAAATTTTTCCAATCGGAATCTTCAAGACAAGTTAAATAAAAAATGTTTTTAATGCCTAACATGGCTCACAGCACTTAACAAATGCAGTGGCCCATATTTATCTCTTCATTTAGGTGACAGCAGTTTGAACCTCATTAAACAGCAATAAGGGAGAAAATCTATACTGTTTAAAGGAACTTCGAATTGTCTCCTATAGACAGAATTAGAGAGCAATGAGTACATGGGGAAGTCAGATTTTCTGAAAAATTAAAAGCTAAGAGTTCTACAGCCATTGAGGAATTGTACCTTAGCACACGCGGTGCTTTGAGCTAACTGTTTTAGCTAGCATTGCTAAACAAAGGGCTGGACAATTACACCCAAATTAAAAAGTATTAAAACCTTGTCACCCGACTTCATCTTGCTAACGTTCGAGCTTAATTCTGTCAACTACTTTCCTCAGTAGTCGTGTGTTCATGACAACTGTCCCCTTAAATTCAACATACTACCTCCGTAGTTCCAGTCACATGACCCGCCCCATCCAGCTAACAGTTAGCCTGCGTCCGCTCCAACAAGCACCGCAAGCTCATGCGGGAATATGATGCGTGACAGAAAACACAACACTAGAGGCCTTCAGGCTGCAGCCGCACTAACACTTTTTTGCTTACGTTTACCACCCTGGCAACACACATCACCATTGGGCTGAACCTGACGGAGTGCATGCACTCGCGAATCCCAATGTAAAAGTGAAAAATAATCAAGGATATAATGTTTACCATGTTCACCTTAGTAACACACATCGCTTTAGCATGTTGTCATCCTCGTTCGAAACAAGGTTTTAGAAACCATGTTAGCATCTCTAAACCATATACAGCTACCCAGGATAGACTACTAAAGATTACTCGCAGTTTGACCTACAAAAAACACAATCATCCCCGCAAAATCCGACCATCTCACTCGACCAAGTTTCAAGGCAACCCAACCCAACTAGTTGTATAGAAGGATTACTTCATTTAAAACCACCACAAATCGCTCAATACATACGGCTCCGAGCGAGCCAAACTCATAAAGCAAGGGTCAGGAGAGAGAATGGGTCGCCTCGATGAAATGTACACAGAGATATAATCAACTGTTACATGTACTCCTCTCATTTCAAATCTCGTTTGACGACACATGGAATGTTTTAATCCTACATTTCAGGACAACTCCAACACACAGAATGTCCGTGAGACATAATTCAGTCTGGACAACATGGTGGCTAGGAACTGTGACATCGGACCACCTGTCCATTCCTGGAGCGGAACGTCATATCTGCTAAAAAAGAAAAAAATTCTCCTCTTGCTAATCAACTAATTAGACTGCTAATCAATGTCCAATGAATTTTATCATATTATCCTCCGTTCCCCAATTGAAGCGTCTTTATGTGGAAGAGGTACTCTTTCCTGTGATGGTTATCAGAGCATTGCAATTCAGCACACACACACACACACCACCACATACACAGCACCACACCCACCACCACACACACACACCACCAATGGCGGCCTAACACACAACATGCGCTCCTTCGCTGCTGAAACAGTTTCCTGCAATTTTTGCCGGAATTCCAGTCAGCCTTTAATCTGCGCCCTTAGCAAGACCACTAAGTCAGTTCTTCCCTTGAGATCAGTTTTAGGAAATTGCTTCCATTAACTGACAAGCCGAGCGCTATTTGGACCACTTAGTGCTAATTCAGAGCAGGTTGGATGCAAGTAAAGGTCATCCGCCGTGGAGAGAGTCAAATGGTGCTTTAGTTCTGTCGCATCGACGCCGTCGCTGAGGGAAACGTAGCAAATAACAAATGACTTCTGCAGAGATGAACAGATGGACCTTACGTTCAACCAACTGTCCAAGCATCGTAGACACTTTATGACTCTTTTGAAAGATCAACCACATAAACTACACAACATAATAAACCAGGTGAAAAGTGGCACAGTTGCAATGTCACAACCACAAGACATTGAAACGCCACTACAGTATTAAGTACCATTAGCATCGGCACCATTAACTTTCAGTAAGCGCACGACACAATCTGGCCAGCGACAGTGTCACGCCACATAAATACAAATCCGCTCACAAAAGCTCTTTCTATGCACCTATCGATTTGAGTGTCGCCAAAGCGCATTAGTGAAAAGGCCAACTCTCATTATGCCCAAACTTTGCCCTGACAAGGTCCGTCCCAGAATTTTCCATTTGGTCGCCTCTGCCATGACTTAATCGGAAACGCACCCGCTTGCACACGCTCTCTTCTGCACGGTTACATCCGGACAATCCCGACGGGAGAGGGAATATTGAAAATGACTTGAGGCGTGGCTCACATGACAAGGAACTAATGTCAAAATCACGGGCAGCTTAAACATGTGCACGGTACGTTACGTGAAACTATATACTTAAGTTGTAAAAAGGGCTGTATAATAACTCTAACCTTATGTTCCAGACGTCCACAGGTCGTCGCCAACACACTTTACAGGACAATCATGAGTAACCTGAAAAATAGCGGACTAGACAGAAACTCAGGTTGTGTGCACGACTACACCTCATTCGACCCTCGCTCCGAATCACGCTACTAGCTGGTGGACCGTCGTAAATCGGATGGCGGCGTCGATTGATTGCAACCAGCACTTCCTGACCTCACCAAAATAAACCAAAGCCTTCATGAGCAACGGAAAGACCCGGTCAATCCTGCATCTATGAACACACCAGCCCTTGGAGTCTTTCCACCCCACCTCTACACGTTGTTTGCCTCCCATCAACCATCCAAACCAGTAGTCACAGCGGTGAATAATGACCAGATGTGTTTTGCAGCAACAGCAATGATGATCACTTAGTGAAGATTACCTCGTAGACCATTTGGATATAAAAACAAACGAGTTACACTGGACGGAAAGCAACCCGAAGAACATTAATGCCATGAAAACTAAATAAAGACTTGGGATTACAGGTGACGCCCAGATCTAACCACCAGGTGTGAGTGCTGGAGTGTGATTTATATGACTTCAGCCTCACAAACCAGGGGAGAGTTTGTTAGGCTGCTCAGTCTGTTTCCTCCAGATAGCTTGCAGCCGCTGTCACCTTGAACGCTGCCAACAGACAATCATCAAAACACAAGATCCTTATCACCTGTGGTAAACAGTCCACAGGAACATGTCTCGATCCCAGGCCTGCTGAACTGCTGCAGGGATGTGAATTGGTCAAACTGTGAACCTGCTCGTCACTTGGGCCCGTCCCTCTAGTTCGAACTGCTCCGTCAATCGTCGGGAGGCCATATCGTACCACATTGAAAACACCACCCTGCACCCGCGCCCTGCTAATTCTCACTACAACTCATTACATGACCCCTCTTCCCTGTTATGTAACGTTGATCACTTGACTACAGGGATATGGACTGTTGGACCCGTATAACTTGGTTACGTATAATCCCGTATGCCCCACCCCCCACCCCACCCTGTGTCCTGTGATTTACAAACACTTTGATCATATACTCATTAAGCACCACGAGGAATAACATGATGATGATGATGTAGAAATTACAGAACAGAACAAGAGTTGCACGGGAGAAAGAGAAGGCACCATTAACATTCAGAGCTCAGAGCTGAGGGATGGAAATTGGTCCCCAAACTTCGCATAGCTGGAGGGATTAGTGTGAGAAAAGCGATGGATTTGTGTGTTTACCCAACCTGCGAGAACTGAATGTAAACTTTGTATTTCGTCCGGAGTCATATCTTTCTAATTATTTTCCCCTCACGTGTTGTCATTTGAAACTACTACTCATTTCTTTTGATATCAGTAAATCTGAATAAAGCCCAATTTACCCACAGCCCCCCCCCCCAGCTGCATTTCAATTGCATGTCTGTTTACGCCCTGCTCTCCCCAATAGCATTGAGGTGATTGCCGGTGTCCCTTTGTGTCTCTTTAAATGGTCATGATTAACTTTACTGAGGGGGGAAAAAAACACTCCAGCAGGAAAGAAGACCTCAGACATTGAAACTAAGAAATACCTAAATCTGCCATCTGAATACCTGACCCCGTTCATGTAAGCCCTCAGAAAACTGCTCAGCCCGTCCAGGAACACAATTACGCAAACCTGTTCTCACAGGAGAACGCCTTGTAAGTAAACATCTGCCGTCTTAAACCTGGAAGGGAAGCTGTGAGAGACATTCCTATTTTATACATCATCAAAAACTACTCGCAGACTTCAACACAGGATCCTCTATTTTGCGTCTCTTTGGTTTTTACAGGACCTAGGCCGGCTGCCACCACGTCTACTGACACTTGAAACTTGCTTAAACAAGAGGTGGTTCTTGTCAAGCAGGGTCATCTGGGTTTCCTTCTTGTCACATCAATATACAGTCATATCGTCCTCACACAGTGATTCTGCCACCCGAGCGCGAAATGGAAAGAGTCTGGGAAAAAATAGTTACTCGGGTAGAACCCACCGCCTTGTGGTTGTTTCCTCCACTACGATCCAGGCCGAAGTTACAGTAAATATGGTCACAGTCTTTCATGCAGAACATTCCACATATGATGTCACATTCATGAAATGTTTGCACCTCTGACCTCTCCGTTTGAATTAAAATGTCACCATGTGTTCACTTCAACAATATAGTGCACATGAGAATTTATGAGTTTAAGGCTTCAAAAACATGTGTCTACGTGAGGTCACCCCATGACTATTGAATCCATCTTGCAACCACCAAAATTAATTCAGTTCATCCTTGAATCCATCGACTGAAAGATATCCCACGACACATTCGAACGACATAATCAATAGCAATAATACTCAATGATTAATATAATATGTAGTATATTAACTTTATTGTCCACAGGCACATCATTGCTAACTTCACAACAAAAAACACAACCACACAAAATGAGCACAAGCACAAACAGCAACAAACAGAAGCTGATCAGTGGAGATTCCAGCATTACTACACGTGGCATAAAGGACTTCGTCATTCACAGAGCAGGTCTTGGGAATTTCTTCAGAAAGGGGATTGAAACAGTAATCAGCATTACACATTACTGCGACTCTCGATGTGAAACCGCTTTCCCAGGTGAGCGCCGCATCACAACGGCGACCAATTAACTCAACCAGTCTTTGAGCCGTTGCAGTACAGCTGATAATTCACACCATATATAATCACTTCAGTTGGCCAATTTATTAGAACAAAACCTGGCTTAAACTAATGCAAGTCTATTACAACAGTTCTTGGATTTTAATGTCTATCCAGCTCGTTTGTGAGTTGTTAATCTCAGGGTGTGTTTGATGTGGGACACTTCCAAACACATCAAAGCAGCTCCTTCATCTGCTCGCAACCTGCTGATTGACTTTTCAATTTGCTGCCGTTGATATCACCACAGTTAATTCATAACTTTCAGTTCATGTGAGCTCAGTAACGATTTCTAAGCCGAAGTGAAGTACTTGGTTAAAGACATATTGAGTACAAGTACTGACTTTTAAACAGTACTAAAAAAAACCCGACTTGGTTTCAAGTAACGAGAAGTAAATGTAATTCGTGCTTCCACCTCCGTGGGGGGGTCTTCAAAGCACAGCTTGATGTCATTAATTAGCTGATTCCTCTCTCCCTCCTTCTGTGTGTCACTGCTGTGTGGACCAACTCCTGTGTCGCAAGTAGCTGTGTGATTGTGCTAGTGTGTTTGTCTCTTTAATTAGCCACAGAGATACAAAACTAGTTCCGCTCTGTGCGCCTGGCCTGTGTGTGTTGAGATGCATCATGCTAACAGTCACATGCTAGGACAGACACGACATGTATGTTAGATGTGTAAACCAAACAGATCTTTTTATGCAAATGCGCTGGACCAAGTGACTGTCCCCCCCGTCACTAACCATCCCCTCAGCTAAGAACCTCTTGCACGAAACCCACCTTTAAGTAAAGTCTAGCTTAACGGTTTTCCTAATTGAATAAAACAATGTCCGCACGACAAACCCCCTAAAAGTCTTCTTCCTTAAGCTCCTTAAAAAATGATTCACTAGAAAGCATTTAAATCGTTCTTCTCATTTCTTTGTCTTAGGACTTAAGGACATCACATAAAGTTAAAACCGTTGCACATAAAAACCTTAGTGAAGAAGTAAGTAATACATGCAACATGAAGTTCTATGTTTAGAATCAAGAACAATGAACCCAGTGGACCATCCCTTTAACGATGAACGGAGTTTGATTCTACATCGACCGCCCGCACCTTCCCTAGACCGGCGATCACTCCACTCCCCACGAGCTCTGCTCCTCCAGCCTCGTTCTGCTTGTTATTAATGACCCTTTACGACTCCTTCAGTCAGTTTATAGTCCCAGGTATTTCATGTCCACAGGTTCAGCTGTTGCCGTGTCACTCCCCGAGGTGTAAATTCCCAGTGTTAACAACACTTTTAAGATTGAGATCGCAGCGCCACTTTCCATGAAATGTTCACAGGCATTCACAAGTGCAAACCAGTTGGAAATTTTCTCCTGCTGTAAATTCTCTACATTCTACTGCTACTTAAACTACTTTAAGCTCCTTATCTGCATTGCTCAACGACCCTGAGTAAACTCCCTCAGCGAGGAGAAAACAAACCTTCGACAAAAGACACCGCTTGCAAAAAGCATAACAAAAACACCTGGTCGATTACCAACACGCAGTAAAGGATGGACAAAACCCAGGGAATGCTCTCTGCAGCCTCTTCATACCTTTTCACAGGTGAGAACATACACGCGACTGGATGCCAGTTCCCACGTATGCAGAGCAGATATCTAAAGGGCCCGCCACACTGCCAGGTGTCTTCACTTATTCTGCCTGATTAGACAGTCTCTTGCGACTGGGTGACGTCTCGCTGGGATGGTTAAAGTCATTCAACCCTATTAAATAAACAATATCATGCGTCGAGTTGCAGGCAAACCTAGAACCCCACTGATGCACGATTAGAAAAAAGGGTTTCATAGGAAAAAAAAATGTAATTAAAGAACACCAAAGTTAGGACTTCAGGACAAAGCAAACTTCAGAAACCAGAATCCCAGGTAAAACTCAAGAAGTCTCCAGGGAGAACAGGAGGAAAACATGGACCGGAAGAAAAAAACAGACAGAGACTCTAAATACACAAGAGAGGGGAAGGTAATAGGACCACAGTGTGTAACACGTTAGGACGGGGGCAGGCAGTCAACAACGGAGGCGAAAACAGGACAAAGACAGGAAGTGAAAATGCACGAGATGCACAAGGAAACTCTACTTCAAAATAAAGGTCAGACCGTGACAATCATGATATATCTTATCCAAAAAATAAAATATTAGAGAAGAAAAAATTTGCTGGCTCGTTCACGACAACGATTATTATCTTGACTAATCACATTAACAAGGCCTGATCCACACAACACAAATCTACAACATCTACACAGCAGGAGAAAGAAACCAGGTGTACGAACACGTTGATTCTTCCCTCCATAAACATAAAAATAAACATGAATAAACAATGTTTAATGACCACCTACAAGTCTCTGTTGATCTTATTTTTTAATAAAGGTACATTGTGTTTTAGTTGCACTCATGAAATCAACTTAAAGAAAAATTAAAAAACTTCATGCTTTGTTGTTATTGCCTGAATCAACACACCACATGACAAATCACCACTCTCGCCTTGCACGACCAACAAAGACACCTCCATTCTATATATGAATGAAAGATGGCGATGCTGCGTGTGCAGTAGCATGCACTTACAGGACACGGACTACCGCGATGTGACATATGTATTCCAAAGGGTCAGAAAGAAAAAGGGCCAAACCAAAGACAAGACAACTTTACACTTCTCGCCATAGTGAAGGATATAGATGCCAGTGGGCGAGTTACGACCTAACCGACTGGGAGAAGATCGGAGTGATCAGGATTATAAACGGACGTATAATAGTCGCACGAAACAGAGCACATAACAATAGGCACGACATCGTGAGACTACACAGTCATCAAGGAAAAGTCTCACCTGCCTCAATAATTAAAATCACCCTCAGGGGGTTGAACCAAGGACGTGCGGGCGCTCGCACCGTACGGCACTCAAATAAGCAATCAGGTTTGAATACAAATGATTATTAAAAGAGCCAGCAACGCTGGACTCCGAGCACAGTGCCTGACTTGAGCACACCTATTCCGATGGTGGTACAGTTCAGACGGGCGACTTCACGTGGGAAGTGGACTAGGGAGTACAAGTGCCGTCGCGCTCAGCTCACGCGGATTTAATGACTCACGGAGCTCGTGCCTCCTCAGGACATAAGGGTCAGCCACCATGCTAGCTTAGTACCTGTGGTCTCTCCTAATCCAACTACGAGACTATGACCATAGCAGCCGCCTAGCGTCGCCTTCTTTTCAACACCTCAACAGAGCACATAGACCACACCACATGCTCATGTACAAGCCGTAGTGAAGCTAATGGGCGGATATTTCTAATGTTATTTATGGACCTAAAATGTGTAGCTGTAAACTCAGTGGAATATTTAACATGAGGAGGTCTAATTAGAGAGATTGACTTCACTGTTTGGAGGCAGCCTATCTAGTGGACCGTTAGAGGAACTGCAGTTTCTGTCACCTGACTTCATCTTTCAGCCCGAGAGTTTTAAGCAGCAGAATTACCTGCTTCGAAAGTATATTGCTCAGTGAAACAAATTACACATCTGTTATATTTCCGCAATTGACATTGGACAACACAATCACACTCCTGTAAGCAGTTAAGCTACACACGTCTGTGACTTCACTGTCGATTGGTTAACTGGGATTTAAAACACTGAGTGTACTGGTATAGCAATTCAGATCAGCAAAGTGAAATGAGTCCTAGAACGCATCTACATAACCACTTAATCTTTGTTTATATCTAAAGGTGTTCAAAGGTAAATAACATCTGCTATTACTGCTAACGACTTGAATCCCGATGAATGTGAATGTGTGGTGTTTCTTCTTTAAGAGGTAGAAGTATTAAGCATTAGAGCAAATTATTAGCACCAGTTTGTTAAAGAAAGTCTTTACATTGCAGATTTGACTAATTGTTTAACGGTTTATTTCAATATGTGATAGATCTGGTAAGATAGAAGGGTAAAGTGGAATAAAAAGCTAATAGTCAGAGGAGTCACAGACTTCATTAAACAGAGTGATTAAAGGGACTCAGGACTCTTAACGGATGTACGAGCAGGAAAGATAAACAACCCTTACTGAAGATATCGCGTCAATTGATCAAAATTTGGTTAGACTGATTATAAAGAGCTATCAGGGATCATTAACACTGACTGAAAACAGTGATTCACATCTGCTGTGAAAACAGAGGAACGAAGGATAGAAATGCTCACTGTGCCACTTCCACTGGATAAACCGCACCTTAAATGCAGCAGAGAGAGTTTTCCATCAAGACCCTAGTGGTGCATATGAAGCAATCACTCTGAGACTCTCTCCCTCTCTCTCTATGTTAACTTGTAATCCTACACAACCATAAAAATCACCAGAATTTGAATGTCCCTTCAATAAGGTATGTAATGTTTCACATTTTTAAAAATTCAAATGCCAGGAAAAAAAAGCTTTAAAACATGATACCCAGCAGCTCTGCTGCAGTCTTCAGCCATCCTGAACTCATCAGACCTGACGAGCGCCGATCATGTAGCTTCCAAAACGCTCCGGACAGTTTCATAGATGTGGCAATCCTCCTGCTTTCCCTGACACACTTTTATATAAAGGGAAAATATTCTCCTCCGCCTCCAAACAAAGTCTCATTCGATCTAACGCCGCTGTGCCGAAAGTTAAATTGTCCTCACATATCTTGGCGATATGCAGAACATGATTTAAGCAACAATTTATTAACGATGGACGGCTACTGGCATATGTTTGGCCCTCTCTCATATCATTATCTTCCACCTCTTCTCCTTAGATCACTTTGCAAACTATTTGTACCGCATAAACAACAAAACTAGCCCGCTAAACCCCATTCAAAAAACAGAGTGGAATCCAAAAGGAAAAAAGGAAATACTCTTTCATAAATAACCAACCGCCATTACAAGTAAGACACCCATGTTATCCTCCAGACTACAACTAATCTTGCTAACACAAAAAAAATAAAAACATGACAAAAGCAAACACCGCGCTTACAAAAAAAAACAAATATTCCATCTCTCATTATTTCTTCTAATTCTTATTATTGAAACAGAAAAACACGAGATGCCAAGAAAAGATATTGCTGAAAATGTTTTGGCAGAATGTTTTGACACCAATGACTAAGCACACACAAAAAATCAACTATCATACATGTAAGAGGCTACCAGCAACCTCCCTCCCCTCAACCTAACCATATATACTAACATACTCTCTACTCTCTCTTCTACATACATACTCTCATCCTCCCTCTCTCTCAATACACACCATCCCTCTCAATATACATCTCTAATCATACTTCTTCCCTAAACCCATAAAGACTCACTCTCTCTCATCAACTTCTCTCTCTTCTCTCTACTACAATAAACTACTCTCTCTCTACTCTCTCTCTACCCATACACACATACTTAATCTCCTCTCCAATCCAAACAAAAATACTAAAACAAACATCAAAAAAAAAAAAAAAAAAATAAGCTATCATAAATCTTCTCTCTCATACATCCACAAACCAACACACTAAATAATATTACTATACAATCCTCATCTCTCATATCATCTCAATCTACTCTCTCTCTTACCCCTCAGTACAATACTCTCAACACAATAAAAACAAATCATTTCTCTCATCTCTACATCTCTCTCTCTCCCTCTATCTCTCTCCTCTAGCCAAAAAAAAACCAAATCAAAACAAAACCTCACATCAAAAAAAAACTAAGATAATACATATAAACTACTCTCAATATCATCATGTCATCAATCATCTCTCTACATAAATCATCAAGAAAAAATATACAATCACGTACAAAACATCTCTCAAAACACCTCTCAAACAACATCATAAAAAAAAAAAAAAAAAAAAAAAAAAAAAAAAAAAAAAAAAAAAAAAAAAAAAAACAAAACATAAAAAAAAAAAACATATCTATCTCTTCATTCTCAATAACCAAAAATAACAAAAAAAAACAAAATAATACTACTCAAAAATAAAAATAAAAAATATATACTCTCAATCATCCACAATCAAAACACACAAACCCGCTCCTCTCTCTACTCTACCCTCAAAAAAAAAAAAAACCATATAATTATATCTCATCCATCTCATACATACATCTGTCATCTCTCTCTCTCTACTCTCTCTATCTCTTCTCTCCCTCAAACACATCTCTTATATCCTCTCTCTTACTCTCTCATCTACTCTCACTCTCCTCATCTCTCTTCTATAATCTATAACTCTACCTCTCTCCCTCTCTCTCTCTCTCTCTCCCCTATACTCTTCTCATCCACTCTCTCTACTTCTCTCTCTCTATCTCTCTCTATCCCCTCTCTCTCTTCAATCTCTCCTCCCATCTCTACTCTTCCCTCTCTCTCTCTCTCTCTCTCTCATCTCTCATCTCTCTCTCTCTCTCTCTCCCTCTCTCTCTCTCTCTCATATATCTATCTCTCTCTCTTACTCTCTCTCTCTCCAATCATCTCCTCTCTCTCTCAACCTCTCTCTCTCTCTCTGACTCTTCTCTCTCATCTCATCTCCCATCCCATCTTCTCTCTCTCTCTCTCCCTCTTACTCTCTCACCCATCTCTCCTACATACTACTCTCTCTCTACTACTCGTCTCTCTCGATACTCCTCTCTACTCTTCCCTCATCTCTACTCCGCTCTCTCTCATAACTCTCTCAATCTCTCTCTCTCCTCATCAATCTCAATTCTCTCTAACTCAATCTGCTCATCTCTCTACCCATACATTCTCTCTCTCTCTTCTCTTTCTCACCATCTCTCTCTCTCTCCCATCTCTCAATCATCCCGTCTACTCTCTCTGCTCTCCTCTCTCTCTCCGTCTCTCTCTCGTCTGCTCTCTCCGTCTCTCCCTCTCTCTCTCCCCTCATTCTCCTTCCTCTTCTTTCTCTCTCTACTCTCTCTCTCTCTCTCCTTCTCTCTCTACTCTACTTCTCTCCCTACCTCTCTACTCTCTCTCATCTCTCTCTCTTCCACTCTCTCATCTCAAATAACTCCCTCATCTGACAAGACTCTGCAGACTTAACAGAAACAGCGGAACAACGATGACGGGCTTTGATATGATAATAAATTCACATGGCAGAAGCCCAGCAGATAATTACCTTTGCCAAGGAGTTTCCACCAGCTCCTGTTTGTTTGTTTGTTTGTTTGTTTGTTTGTTTGTTTGTTTGTTTGTTTGTTTGTTTGTTTGTTTGTTGCAGGATTACACTAAAAGTTCTGAACCGATTTGCACCAAACTCAGGTGGAGGGAGGGAGGGGGCAGAGGCGGGGTGGAGTGTGTGTGTGTGTGTGTGTGTGTGTGAGTGTGTGTGTGTGTGAGTGTGTGTGTGTGAGTGTGTGTGTGTGTGAGTGTGTGTGTGTGAGTGTGTGTGTGTGTGAGTGTGTGTGTGTGAGTGTGTGTGTGTGTGAGTGTGTGTGTGTGAGTGTGTGTGTGTGTGAGTGTGTGTGTGTGAGTGTGTGTGTGTGTGAGTGTGTGTGTGTGAGTGTGTGTGTGTGTGAGTGTGTGTGTGTGAGTGTGTGTGTGTGTGAGTGTGTGTGTGTGAGTGTGTGTGTGTGTGAGTGTGTGTGTGTGAGTGTGTGTGTGTGTGAGTGTGTGTGTGAGTGTGTGTGTGTGTGTGAGTGTGTGAGTGTGTGTGTGTGTGTGTGTGTGTGTTTCTTTGTGTGCTGAGGAGCAACAGAGGAACAGATAATAAAGACAGGAGCAAATTAAAAGCTCATCGAGGCGCGGCCTGTTGGAGATGTAAAGTCAATGGAGTGAGCGTGTCGAGAGTTTTTTCTAACAAAAGGTGAGTCAGACGGAGGTGAGCTGCTCTCAGGAGCTCCGTGCAGCTCCTCAGAAATCACACACACACTTTACTGTCGCTGTCTAATGCTTCAGCAGCAACTCTAGCTGCTGTGTGTACTGCACACTCCTTACAGTCTGAGACGGCCGGTGAGGACCGTTAACGCCGCATCGACTGGTTGTATTGAATTCCCATTAGCGTGCGAGCGGCCAGGTGGAGTACAGGAGGAGTCCTGCTGCAGGTGAGTTACTGCTGCGTATGTCTGTGGCTAATTCGCTCAGGAAACATACAAGGGGTGGAAGTAATAAAAATGAATTAATGAAAAGAACAAAGGTGGTGAGGTGATGGAAACGCATGTGAATTTAAAAAAAATGGAGCAGTAAAAGTGGATGTGAGAGTGATAAATTATCAAGTGATTTGATTAATTTCAGGCCAATTTGATGAAAACAGCAGTGATGTGGTGAAAACACAGCCGTGATTCATCACAGGCCCTGACCTTCATTCATCATTCATCATCTCAGGAAAGTGAAAGTGGCCTCAAGGTGGAAGTAACAACTAATAACCGAACAAAATGGAAGAGATGAAAATGATTATAAATTAATAATTAGTCAGACTACGGGTAAACTTTGAGCAAGTTTTGATTCTACAGTGTGTTCGCCAAGCATCAGCCTCCGTGTGAGAAACATGAAGCATCAACATGAAGAACCAGAAGCTGCAGTTCCTCTAACGACCACTAGAGTCTGGCTCCAACAGTGAGTCAGTCCCCATAGACTCCCATGTTAAAATGTCCAACTTTACAGCAGAAATAAACATGTTTATAGCCTGGTACAGAAACTGTTTTGGTCTCTAGAGATAATTTCCTCCTTCATGACACCTGTTTATAAAACTCACCTGTGTATATAACTCACCTGTTTACATTTTATTACGGACTACAGTTATGGAGGATTGAGGGCGTGGCCTCTTTGAGTGACAGGTGGGTGAGTGTATGTATGAAGTGTGCTCCACCTCTTTGCCCACATGTACAGTATACTGTATGCTACCTTTAGATGGGAGAGAACGAACGGGCTGATCCCACAGCATCTATCTGAGCTAATTACACCAACGCATATGGATGGAAGACATCCAAGCGAACATCCAATCTTCTTTACATCCCAGACTTTGTTTTCATGCCAGATTTGCATACCATGCATGGCAGCAGCTATGATGTATAAATGATGAATTAAAACCTATTATTTTCTGGATCTGCTTGATGAACCATCACAACTAACGTGTTCTTTCCCTCCATCAAAAGTCCTGATCACAGCTTAATGAAAACCTGATGCATCTGTCATCTGAGAATACACTGTAAAAAAAGACAGTTACACCTACATGGAGACTTTCCCTAAGTAAACTGGTAAGAATTACGTGTAGCTGACACATAAATCAACGAACGTTTGAAGCACTTTCTCAGTGCACTTAATCCCTTGTATCACCTCTTGATATTGTATATGTGTAGAACAGCTTTTTAAGTATTAGATTAAGAATGTGTCTTTTGGGAAGCTGTGGTTATTTTGGCGCTGACACTGATAAGGGACAAGGACAAAATATTTGATGTCAAGCCACCAGCAGAGCGCTCAGGTTCCCCCTTTTAAAATCCAGCACAGGTCTCTACGGACGAAGCATTACTCTTATTACACAGTCTGGCTCTTCATCAAATAACTGGTCGATGGCTCATGTGATTCAAGAATCTTTATTTCTGGACAGCGTGATTTGATGGTAACGGTAACACAGTGAAGGTTTTTCAAGGCCAAACGGTCTGTGTAGATTACTGTAATGTTTTAAAGAACATTTTCTGATAATACAATTGATTCTTTCATGAACATCCGGCTCTGGGGGGATTGGCATTTGTTTCCCCACCACTGACCCAAAGCAACCACAGAAAACACCTTTGCAAAACCAAATCCATGGAATTTATTTACTGCAATGTACAAAACAACCAGGACACTAAATCAAGACTACAAAACTACAGCAACACAAACTGAAATCCCGGGCTGAGAGGCGACAAGACCAGCAGGCCCCACGCTGGAAGCCTCCCCCCTTCTGATGCTGGAACAGGAGCTTTGAAGCACTTGATTCCCAGGCCAGGTGATGACTGATCAGGTCACACCTGGACGGAACTACAGCAATGACAGCAGAGGTAAAATGATAAACAGGGCACCAGGAACACAAGCAAACACATGAGGCTTTAAGGCAAAGGCTCTTTAACATTAAAGGTATTTTAGGATCAGAGTCGATGTTACAGCATGAAAAGAAAAGTATTGGTATTTAGACTGAAACAGTAAACGTGTTCAGGTAATTATAAAAAGAACAGAAGGAAATTCAAGTGTAGTGTCTTTATAGTTGTTACAGCTCCATGTTTCTTCTTCTGTGTTTTATTTGAAGTGTTGATCCATAAGAAGAAAAAACCATCCAGTGTAGTTTTACATCTCCTCTCTCAGGCTTCTCTCTGCAGCTCTAGTAACAACAGGTCAGTCAGCCAATCAGAAGAGAGGAGGCTCTGAGCCTCTCTTCTGATTGGCTCACTGTTTTCTGAGATCCAATAAAAATATGGCAGATTTCAGGTAAAAACACTCAGAGAAACCAAATCCTGCAAGGTTTGGATGGTGGGTCCAGGTGGGCGGGGCTTGGTGACTGCTTTGTTGTGACATCACAAAGTTCCAGAAGTCCTGACGGCTGGTTTTAAGGCTCAGTTTCTGAATACAGGCTGTGTGCATTTCTCTGTGGACTGAGGCTTTGATACTTTCACAGTATTAATATAGAAGCTAGAGCTGATCTATAATCACACTACACATGGTGTCATCAGCATAATGTCCGGCAGCAACTCTGGTGAGTTTCTTGTGTTTGTTCAATCTGAGGAAAGGCAGACAGGGTTAGGGTTAGGGTTAGGGTTAGGGTTAGGGTGCTACAGCACACACACACTGAATCACGCTTGCTAAATAATAGATTAATGATAAAATATAAATACTATTAAAAAATGGAGTTTTGTATGGTGAATATCTCCAGATGAAATCGTGACGCAGCGTACGTTTTGGTGCAGACACAATTATAATAAATTAAATTGTAAACCTAAATTGTAATTAACCACGTGCAGCCAGTTGACAGTATATTGCTCATATGTGATTAATCATCTAAATGTGTTCCATTTTCTGCTGCACGCACTGAACGTGCTGCGCAGTCAGTCGCAGCGCACCACAGGATCACGCTGAATTTCACACATCACGCCTGCCGTCCAAATGTCAAGTTTTTCAGATTTTGATTTATTTATTTATATTCTGCTAAACTTCTTCAACAGAGTCTGACTGTCGATCTGCTTCATTTCACCAAGTGGAATCTGGGAGAAAATTGAGGTAATTTCTTTATTTAGAAAAAATGCCATCATTATTCTGTAGTTGTCAGCTGCTCATGTTTTGTACATACAACTATGAACTTTTGTGAGGTCACAGGGACCTTGACCTTTGACCTTTGGACCAAATTCTAATCAGTTCGTCCTTGAGTCCAAATGGATATTTGTGCCCAATTTGAGGAAGTTCCCTCAAGGCGTTAGCGATATATCTGGAACTGTGAAACAACCTGCCCAAAGAACTTAGACTCAGTGTTTTAAATCACACTCTTCTTTAACTCTCCTTTAAATATTTGACATATTTTTATATTGTTTGTGTTTCTATTTTTATTGTTTTTATTGTTTTATTTTTTCATCAGTAATTTTTCTGCATGTGTTTGTTGTTTGTTTTAATCTATCCTTCTTTGTAATCTCTGATTTTGATAAGTTCTACATAAACCAACTTATTAACTTTATTACTATTGTAAAATAATAAGTTTTATTATTATATAATAATTATTATTATAATATAGCGTACACGAGAATGAGAGGACATATGATTAATCTGAAAACATAAACATAAAAACACAAATCCCTTCACCTTCCCTCCTGATGAGTTTTGAACGCGACCCAGTGGCCTGTTGTATTTAAATGTCCCATAATGCATCTGCAGTGCTGCCCTCACCATTGTTTTGCCTCTGCCTTGATCACACGTTTGAAATAAACAGTAATTGCTGTAAACATTTAATTATCATTGCCATTAGGATTCTTCCACGACTGACTGTTTGTGACTCGCAATTACATCAATTAGGACACATGACATATGAAGCAGGGAGCGATTGTGCTGACATCCATCCCTCAGCAGCTTCCCTGCACCGCACAGTCACTGATGAGCTGTTATGTGCAATCACATCCAAATCCGTCTCATCAGTGTCCTGCTCAGTTTCCTGCGCCGCCGTGACTCTTCTCCATTAGACCGGCTAATGGAGCCTCACCGAGCCTGGCATGTGTGTTCATCTCTCTCCTCGCTCAGATCGATACGGCGATAATATGAGCTCCCCTGATTGCGGACGGTCAAATTAGTGCACGTCTGGCAGACGCAGCAGTTGCATTTGTCAGCTCTCTCGGATTGCGAAAAGCACCGGGGCTGTTTAACAATTCATGGCCCCCGATCACAACATTAAACTCCTCACCGCTCCCAACTTTGTCTGCTGGTGTTAATTGGCCGAAACCGGAGCCCCCGCCTGCCGCCGCCTCGCCTGCCAACAGCACTGCGGACATATGTAGCAGCATATTTATGTTGGGTCACTCCCACACACTGACACGCTCCTGTGTGCAGATTAATACTTTACAAGTCTGCGACTGGCAGGGCGGAAATTTGTTATGAATTTATGAAGCAATGTCGAGGACTGGACTGTACGTACCAACTAATGTACACCGAGAACACGCTGGAGCTATGGGGGGGGGGGCTGTGTGCATCATTCAGTGAGATCAGACAGGAAGATCAGAGAGAAGAACCAGTGTAGGAAAATATCCAGCATGAAGCTGCAGCACTTAGCGTGGGGATCTCAGTGTACAGAAGTGTTTAAATGTTCTTATATTCACCTCTCAGTGGTCTCACCTGTGAAACACAATGAGTGACACATTTATTCTTTGCATTTCTTATTTCCTGTGGGAAATAAAAAACAACAAACTCATCGCTTGTTTTATTTTATTTTTTTAAATTAGGAGCCGAATGGTTGAGGCATCAAGCGTACTTTCTAAAACTGGACCAAGAGTTTGTGCGGCGCCACCTTTCTGGAAGAAAAGCATCTGCAACTGAAAATCTAAACACACGTTGCCGAGGGCCTGAGGGTGAAATGAGCACACCACATTTTTAAACAAGATATTATAGCTCATAATGTGGTCCTCCAAACGGCTGAGGAAACCTTTAAAGGATGACGCTGATCACTGTGGTTGCATTCAACTCAATTCCTGTCTTTGCATTTTCTATTTACTTTGAATACGGTCAGAATCGTACACAAACACTTTACAGGCTACTGAAAGGGACACGGTGCTTAGCTTGTATGGCTGAAGCTTTCAAGGCTTGTATAACAGCTTCTTTCATGCATTTATCAGTCGTGTCAGCTTGGAGATTAAAGCAGAAAAGATTTTGTGCCTGTCACACCGGCTCGCATGTTCTGCAAAGCCCTGCTGCCTCCAAAAAAAAAAAAACATTCAAATTCATCCTGACAACAAAAAGCCAGCTCCTGGTCGCCTTCTGAAGACGGTCCCCACGTGGATGCTGCACTTTTTGCACGCCCACCTGCCGTATCCAGCCTTTCAGCAACCTATCTGTCCTAATTGCTTTTTTTTGCCTATTTGCCTTGTCAAAACAATTTCTCACCCATTTGCCCTTGCAAAGAATTAACAAGTCAACAACTCATTTATAACCATAAGCAGCAATTATTTCCTGGGAGCGGCTTTAAGAACTGACCATATTTGGTATTCTGCGTTCTTGTTGTTATTTCTCTCTCTGTGAATCCTGCAATTGGTGTAATCAGTTAATTACAGTCCTCCAGCGGTCAGATTGCCACCATGATGTCTGATTTCCTGCTGTGGATGTTATATTTGTCTGACTTGTCACAATATGAAAACAGTCCTTTGCTGATCTTTTGTCGCATCTCACAACAAAAAAAAAAAAAGCTGCATTCACAGTTTATTCAATGGACTCGTGTTTATCTTGTGCAACATCAAATCATATATTCTGTGTTCGATGTTCGAGAGCAGTGATGGAAGAATTTTGAGTGTAAATGACAACATTGCCGAGCGACTTCTCAAGCCCAAAGACCAGATGTATTTATCATTTGCATACATAATTAAAATCTGTATGTATGTGTTTTTGCTCCAGTGCAGGATTCAGATGTGTTCTCAGCCATCGCCCCAGGGAGCTGCACACTCTCAGGCAAATTAAAATAACTCTTTTAAGATGGAGCAAGACTTTTTCTTTTCTTCTTTCCTTGCATTTACATTGTGGAAGAATGAATGGAGTTTTCTTTGCCATGGAAAAGTCCCACATTCAAGGTAATTAAATCTGCACAGGTTCAAACTCAGTGCAACGTCATACAAAACACAGCAGCTTAAAAAAGTTCACTCATAAAATCAGTTTCCAGCTGTAGTGACGAGGGTCTGACTGCAGTGAAACAGAGGGGGGGCGGGGCGGTAGACATATGTGTGGACGCTGCATTAGCACAGATTGGACCGGCCAGGTGGTCATCACTCTCAGAAGACTGGACTATATACTGCGTTTACTATTATTAATCTAATATATTACTAATATGATGTTCCACTTAAGTAAACACATGCAAATACACAAACGTGCTACAAATTAACACAGCGTAAGTGTTTCCAGGGGACACTAAAAAGTGATGAACCTGGCTGAAAAAGTGTGTCTCAGCAGGTTCATCACTCTTTACTCATGTTTTGGCTTCATTCTGATAGAGAGAGTTTGTTTATTTGCATGTGTTGTGATGTTTTGCAGCTGAATGATGAGGACATGGTCACAATATAAAACACTTTCTCCTAAAGCCACATTCACACCTTAACTCACAAATTTCTGCAGCGCTTTTGATGCATCTATATTTTTTAGGGGTTTGTTTTTGCGTTGTAAACTCCCCTCCCCCGCCCGCTGCGTCCTGTGAAGTTCACCTGTAAACTTTACACTCAGCTAAGAATCCCTTTTCTTGCCTCTGGGCAAGTTTAACAATAATAATAAAATAAAATAAAAACAATAAAGAGAATCTATACAGCAATGTTGTTAATTGATCTACAGCCATCTCTTCAATAATGGAAGCCACTTAACATCGTCAGAGTTCCTGTTATAAACAGATTGATGGGGCAGCGTGTGATTCACCTGTTGTTGTGGCTACAAAGAACGAAGTGAAGCCTTTACTGGCAGAGTCAGTGATGAAACACTAATGTGAGTGGATTTGTTGGGATGAGGCTCTGATGAACAGTAGATGATCGTGTCCATCGTCTCTCTGGCTCTCGGACTGTTTGTGCAGCTGTGATCCGACCAGCACTCTAATTAGCTCCATTACATATAAAGCCATTTCAATGTTGTGGTGAGCCATTATCTCCAGCATCATATAAAAGTTCTGTTTTTGGACGCCATCAGCTCGACTCCATTTGTTCCATCTCACACTGTGGTAAATTTAAAAGCCTAATGTGGACGGTAACAACAGGTCGTCAGCATGAACTGAGAGCCTCATCAGCTGATAAGTGGAGCCGCAAAAGACAACTTACTCTGAATATTGCAAAGCTTTTATTGTGAAATACATCTAAAACTCCTTGTGATGAAGATGTCTGTGTGTGTGTGTGTGTGTGTGTGTTTTCTGCTTGTACATTTGTGAAGGTGGATGATGTCAGCAGTGGAAGTGGAGCGTTTCAAGGACCAAAATAAGAAGCAGCAGCTGTGGCGGAAAAAAAATGAACCTCTACAGTCTGAAAACAGGAACAATGAGCAGAGGTGTGTGAGGTCAGGAAATGGACAGACACTGACACACAGCTTTCTAAAGTCCCGCAAAGGAAATGTTCACAGGACTCCAACTGTTTATTGCTAAAAGAAAGTTTAACTTTAAATGAAATGCATCACAGCAGCAGACCTGTGTCTTCTTGTGTCTCTGTAGACAGAGGAATCACAGCTCACTGTTTGTTGATGGTGACACTGCAAAAAACAAAGAGCCACGGGCTTTGAGCAACCTACGTTAGCTTCTTAGCTAACGTCACCTTCTTATCGACAGGCGTGGACGTAACCTGCTGAATGAGCGACATCTACTCGGGTGAAAACAGTTTGCAGGCTAAATAGCTATGTAGCTAACTAGCTAGTCAGCTGCAGCACACTCTGCAAAAATAGGTCAAGTTATTCCGGTCACACCCCGGAAACCCGCCCAGTAATGGTTCTGATATTTCTGTCGGGACCAAAGCAGCAGACCTCATGTTCAGAGCTGTTCCACAGTCTTAATGCAGCCATTTCATCCAGTTCCTCACATGTAGCTCTAATGAGCTTCTCACATGTAAATGCAGCAGGTTTGACATGTTCTTTTCCACATCGGTTTAGGATAAACTAACGCTTCTCCGTGTTTACATAGTGCAGAGCTGAACTACTTTTAACCCAGAGAGAATGCAGGTATGGTGGTGCTGCAGTGGGAGTTAAACCACTAATCATTATCCATCAAGTTTGGCATTGTCATTAAACACAATTTAGTGACATTTAAATACTGAAGCTTTTTTGTTTTGGTAATGCTGCAGCCACCAAAATCAGAATTATTAATCTGGTATGAAAATAGATTAAATCAACCAATGCAAAGAAGACAGTGTGAACCGTATGTTAGCATTAACCACAATATAATAAAAGGAACAGTTAAATATTATAACAGTGCACATGTTGTTCCCTCACTCCTTCCTGTGCTCTCTCCCATTCTACTCATTAAATGTCTGGTGTCGTGCTCCACCACACCACCAGTGAGACTGATGCTCTCGCCGTGTGTTCACGTGGCGCCACCCTGACATCAGAATCAAATCAGCCCTCCTGGGCTTCAGCGTCTGGTGAGCCCTCTTAGACATGTATGTTCATTGCAAATATCTAATTACATTTTTGAGAGGGTGGCGTGAGAGAGAGAGACACAAAAAAAATCGATATTCAATTATAAGTCGACGCTGAATTTGTGGATTCCACGGAGGAGGCGAAGGAGCTGCAGCAGAGAGGGGTGATTACCAGATTACCACTGCCTGAACGTAGAAGAGATGGACTCCCGGGCAGGAAGAAAAACACCATATTCAGGGGCTTTACCTTATTAACAAATCAATTCTGGGTCACTTCAGCAATGCAATTTAGTGTCATGTTATATAATCACCTTAGCTCTCATTAATTATAAATGAGAGAGCGTAATACCTGGGTTTAAATTATGGCACTCTATAGCGACATTTACATCACTTAGTTTGCTTGCCTCCAGTGATCATTAGGAACAGACAGCTCTTAATGGCTTATTAGGGCTCACTAATTGAAATTAGCTTGCTAATTGTCTTATCATTACGGCTGCTTTTTAATGGCAGGTACAAGACAAGGATACCCTTGAGTGCGAAGCCAGATTGAAAAATAGTTTTTATTCAGCAGAAGCTGACAGTCATTTCAAAGCTAGAAACCACCAGAGAAATGTAATCACCCTCGTCCGGTTGACTGCTGCTCACCTGTCCTTCACTAGTCTGTGGAGATTAGTAGACCTGTAGGTACCGGTCATAGAGGTACAGACTTAAACTGTGTCCAGTTTATGAACACAATTAAGTCCTATGTAATCCAAGAATTCACACTGTGTAGATTATATAAATGAGAAAGTTTCCCATGTTTCCAACTCAAGATGGTTGGAGGACACAGAGTTGGTCTGCAAGCTGCAGCTAATACTCGACTCTAAAGATTTTTATACATTTGGTTTCACAGATTCCACATCTTCCTTTTCTCCTGTGTTTTATTTGAAGTGTTGATCCATAAGAAGATATATTTGAGGTTTTAAGAACTTAATGTCTCTCTCTTGAAGGATGGCTTTCTCTAATGTCTGGCGTCCATGTTGTTGTAAGGTGCCAAGTCAGATATATTGGAGCTTTTAGAAAGAGTTTTTCAAATGTTATTACGACTTGGACGTTGATGTGAACAGTATTTACAAGGCAAGTTGTAATTATGTTTAATTATTTGTTCCAACAGAACAACAAAGTGCTGCACTTCAGAAAATGAGTGTAGGACCTGCTGTGTGTCATTTTGTACCTGTGAGTTAATCTGATCTGATCTGAGCTCTGATCTGTCTCCAGACAAACGGCGGTATGAGTCATCCACTGATGCACACGGGAGACGAGGACGTTCCCCATTCAGAAAAAGGAGAGAAACCTCCACACCTTCACCTCCCACATGTGGAGTGTCACGTCTGAAGAGGGGGGAGCACATGAGGACAGCCTCAGTACTTTGAGGACATCCTGAGAAGTTTGAGGACAACCCTCCAGACAGGACGGCCTGTCAGGATGAGGAAGCCACAGCAGCTCTGAAGGACACCATCAACACAATCATCATCAGCACACACATACACACACACACACACACACACACACACACACACACACACACACACACACACACACACACACACACAGTGCAGACATGCAGGATTCCCTCTGGCCACCAGCCTTTATAATGTGGCAGATGCTCATTTCAGGAGCACACCCTGTGATCGGCAGGAGCAGCGGCAGGCGATGAATTTCATTCAGCCTGGCATGTGTGCACACAAACACACACTTAAAACGCACAGATAAAACAAATCCACTGACCTGCTCTGCTGCAGCCTCCGTCAACACCTGCAACAGAGGAACTACACTCAGCTGCAGGAGGAGATGAAACCTGACAAGATAAAACACTGTTGTGGCGAGGACACAGACCCCAGTGACTACATCCCACAAACGAGGGCTGTAACGTGTGTGTTTGTGTTTGTGTGTGTGTGTGTGTCTTTGCGTGTGTGTGTTCCCCTGTGTGATCCTGTGTCAAACAACATCTGCATCACTCAGAGCGCTCCTCTGCAGTCTTGGCCTTTAGACATATGGCCTTTAGATTTGAAAGCCACCTGTCTATATAATTTTTCCACTCAGTTTTTCTCATAAACTTAAAGGTGAAAGGTGAAAATTTAAGCATAAGATACAGTGGTGTGTGAGGACGGTTTTCACTGTGAGACACATTGGTTCTGTAAACGACATTTTAAACAATACAGCAACAAACAACTATTTTCTTTTTAAATTAATGTTTTAGTAGGGTTTCCACCCGTCCCGTATTTTTGTGCACATCATTTCATTTATAATCTATCTGGCACCTGTTGGGATGGCTTGGACCCAAAAGCAGGCAACACAAAAGGGCGGAAGCTGAAACGCAAGTCGTTTTAATTTAAAATCTCCAAACAAAAACTCACTTGAAGGCCGACAGGAACCGAACACAGGAAGTCAAACTCAGGAAAAACAGGATCATCCACAAACACAGAATCTAAATGCTGAAGACACGAGGGAAACGGGATTGAACAGAAACCGTCCGTGTGAACTAAACAGACGAACTGACAAAGTCAAAGGGGAAGACACGGACTCAAGAGAGGCAAGGGTGATACAACACAGGTGAAACACATTAGGGCGGGGCAGACAATCTACAATGAGCGAAACAGGACAAAGACAGGAAATAAAGTAACCACAAGACACATAAGGAAAGTAATTACAAAATAAAACAGGAAATGAATGTTTGGAAAGTGTGAAGTGTCCAAACATAAATTGTCCATCAGGGCAATCCGTGATACTGTGTCCTCAATATAATATCAAGTAAAACCAAACCAGTTATAGCCAACAAGTGGATTGGTTTATCAATAAGCAGCTGACTGACAAGCTCTGTGTGCTGTGAGACTATACACCTATGGCTGCCCTCTGCAGGTAAGCACAGAAGCTTACCTGGTAGCGTGCATATCATTAAGGCTTAGTCTTAACCGCAGCGGCCCGGGTTCAAGTCTGACCTGTAGCACTTGGTGTGTATTTGTATAGCCTATTAATGAAGTGTAGCCTATACTGTAGTCCATGTTAGCCTATATTATACAATAACCAATACAGGTAGTGAGGCAGTAATCAGCAAGTTGATCATGCTAATATTCCAAGGCAGAATTTCTTTCCCAGTCTGACCATGGAGCCAATATAGAGCAGAACATGAGTGAGATTGATTTGATGCACATGGATCAACAGTCTGTTAACAAGTCGAGGTAAAGTATTCAATATTAACAAATACAGTTTTGGCTTTACAGGGAAATTTCAGGTACAATAATGAAAATGAAAACTAATAACTAACGACTAATGACTGGTAAAGAATAGACTAAATTAAAGCAGTTATGTGTAGATACGAATGTTTAAAGTGACTCAGCTGTTAAAAGATGGATGTGAACTGAGGGGCTCCGTGGTCTTGGAGCAGCAGTAGAGAAGACTCTGGCGTCTTTGGACTTTGAAACATGAAAAAGGTGAAGAGTAATTGATCAGAGGATCTGAGGGTCTGGACTCAGGAGAAGTCAGAGGTAAGCTGATGCCAGTCCATGCAATACTTTAAAGCCAAATAGTGGTTTTAAAAGCGTTGAGTCTGAAAATCAATTCTACATTTCACTAGTGTCGGGGGGAGAGGGGGGAGGAGCAGGGGCTCACTAGAGCCAGATTTTCAAATATCTGTGACATTTGACATTTTCAGTTTGAGAGCACCAAAGCGTTTGGATACAGACACGAGGTAGTGACCATGAAAACAGATTATATATTAAGGTTTTTCAGCAGCTCAGACAAGATACTGTTGAATAGCAGAAAGCGAAGAAGCATCAAAAGCAGGTTGTAGGGGCGTCCCCTGTGGCTCCCCTGGTACAGCACATACCATGAAGGCTCAGTCCTTACTACAGCAGCCTGGGTTAAAAAATAAAAGCAGATTTCACATTTGTAATTAACAGATGAAAAGATTAGCATGTGATATTTAAGGTGGTATCGTCTGCATAATATTCAGTGTACAATAAAGTGTCAGGTGGCAGTTTTACATGATCCAGTATTGTGTCAAAACACAAAAAACTACAGATGCAGAGCAAAATAACTGGAAATATTTTCAGAGACCTCCCAAAATTTCACAGATCACGTTTTGAGTGGAGCCCGTGTCTTGTTAAGGGGAGTCTAGCTCCCCTCGTAGTTCACTTTGTGATGTCATAACGAAGCAGTCATCAAGCCCCGCCCACCTGGACCCACCATTCAAACCTTGCAGGATTTGGTTTCTCTGAGTGTTTTTACCTGAAATCTGCTATATTTTTATTGGCTCACTCATAAAATATTCAGCCAATCAGAAGAGAGGCTCAGAGCCTCCTCTCTTCTGATTGGCTCACCGACCTGTTGTTACTAGAGCTCCAGAGAGAAGCCTGAGAGAGGAGATGTAAAACTACACTGACTTGAACTAACACATATGTTCTTATAGATCAACACTTCAAATAAAACACAGAAGGAGAAGAAAATATGGAGCTTTAAGTTTTTAGGTCACTGGGATTCTGATCTTGTGACCTTGTGACCTTGTGACCGTTTAACCTGTGCAGCCTTCCAGAGATTTTACCAGATGTATATCTACTGTAAAGTTCACTTTGTTCTGAATATTTTCTCTGTTGTCTGTGTTCAGTATGGCTCCTGTATTCAATATGGTATGCTGGAAGTACTGGGGACAGCTTGTGGGGATTTTCAATCAGTTATTGTTCCAAAAGCAGTGTTTACTGCTGTTATTCCCCTCTGACCTTCCTTTTTGGAAATCAATTCAGCATCGCTACATTCAGAGTGTTGTGTTGGCACATGTGGGCAGATGCCTTCAACAGTTTTTTATTTATTTATATATTTATTTTTTATTCATGCATCAATCATTGTCTTCCTCCGAGAGTGGCTTGCAGCCCGCCCACCACATCTCGCCCCCCCCCCCACTCCCTTCCGCCACCTAAGCCAGAAAGACTACCATTTATATCTTCACTCTAGAGGTGGGCGAAGACATGATGAAGTTAGGTGAGGATCATGAATGCGATCATGTCAGTTTCGCTCCAGTGTGATCGTGACGGGCCTCAGTTCACAAACACAACACCCAGACGCAAAGAGACAGGGCGAGAAGGAAGGAGGCGAGGGCGAGCGTACAGACGGCCAATAAAATATGACAAACACAACATGAAGAGGGACTTTGAAGTGGATAAATAGCAAATAGAAAGGCTGCCGGTGAGTCAAGTGAATGGTAATTAGTAAAACATTAAATTATGAAGTGCTGTAACAATGGCTGCTATAATATGAGCTTTCAGCGTCCTAGCTCTTCTTATTCTGGTCAGTGATAAAGCTCCTTTCTAGTCTTATCAACCACTCAAAGTGCTTTACACTTCCAGCCACATTCACCCACACAGTCACATGTACAGTATGTACAGCTCATGTCACACACCTCCACATGTGGACTGGAGGAGGAGAGACTGATTTTTTGTGATGGTCACATTTGTCCCCCACCTCCTCTGTCCTCTACCCAGATATATTTGTTAAGACTAAAGATCATATCAGACATAGTCAGGTGGACAGTGATGGTCGGTTTTAATTAAAAAGCAGTGTGATGTTATGGTGCAGGAGATGGAGGCAGGTGCTGGCAGGGGACAGGCGAGAGGATGAGTGAGGTGAGCGGCTGAGACAGATGCTCGCAGGCTGGAGTGGAAGGGCCGGCCTGTTGGCGGAGCCTGCGTGGGCGGATGAGGCTGAAAACCGGACACCAGGGATCCGAGACACATGAGGAAACTGTTAATAAACATCATGAGGGAAAAAAATACTCAATCCACAATACTGAGCGACTGCCACTGAATGTGCCGGAACAATCTGGTGATGAGAGGAGGAGGAGCCGGGGTTCTCTGCTGCAAGGTGACGAGATGATTGGAGACAGGTGTGGAGTCGCATCAGGAACCAGGTGAGGGAAAGGAGGAGGTGGCGCATGACAAAGTGTTGGATCGACAGAACTAAGATGAAAACAGTCAAGTTAAAACTAAACACTGACAAACTGTACAAACATGTAGAGTTCTTCTACACTGTACATAAATAAATCAAGACGGTGCTTTGATTGACACGAGAGATGAAGTGAATATTCACGCTGTGAAAATGAATCAGTGGATGAAACTCAAACAAATACAGTAAAAAGCTGTTTAATATAAACTCTCTGAGCCTGTTGTATTAACTCACACATGGAAGTTATACAATGTTAGGTTTATTAAACTTGAATTTATTTTGTTCAACTGATATTTGAAATTTGAAAGTAGACTGACTCGAGGGATCGAGTTACCTTTGTATGAGCTCCATGTATCTCCGATGAGATGTTTGCTCTGGGAACATACTACCAGCTCTCCATCAACTATTTCTTACTTAAATAGACACGAGTCTCAGGACGGTGCAAACGAGACATAATTCACATGCACAGGTCTGAGAAGAATATTCTTCCTGGTTAATTTCCTACTTATATTAATTATCAGTCAGATTTGATAGATGCACACTCACTCTAAACGCCTCGTTTACTTTAGGACGATGTGGACATGTTTGATTGGGACATTTAATGATATTTTACCTGTTATTATCACATTTTAAATAAATAATGTTACACTTTGAATTGATGTAACGTGTTCAGTGATGTCATCAGTACGTATTGATTATTTTGAATTCATTCCACAGCATTTAATCCTTTATTTAAATTTTACCATTTCTGTGAAACATTATCAGTATTTGATCAGTTTACAGTTCATCTTGATATTCTTAGTGGCTTTTTGTTTTTTGCTTTGCTCCACACTCATGCACGGCTCAGCTCGTCATGGCTGTTATAAGTGTTGATGTCTTACTGATTTTATATTTTCTATGTAATCCATTTTTAACTTATTTATTTCATTTATTTTTTAAATGCTGTTATTTCATTATTATTATTCCATCTCACAGTACATTGATGTTTTTTAACATGTTTTAATGTGAAGCACTTTGTGGTGCTACACAAATAAAGTTTATGATCGTTATTATTATGATCGATTACTCTGGTATGTTTTCTGCTCATTACACTTTTAATTTCATTGTGATATTTTCAAGATTGATTGGTGATAAGAACTTGCTCATATTTCTCCTATCAAGTGATTATTCTACAGTTGGATTATTGATGAATTCTGTGCCTGTTTGACTTGGTTATTCAGGTCATTGTTAGTTATTATAAATCCACCTGTATTAGGATTTGATTTACATGGATGATCATGTTTCTGTTGGTTGTTTTTCCTGGTTTATTTTTCCCATCATGTGTTTGGCAACACAAACCCACTCCTGTCTGAACCTCGACGAAGCTGTTTGCTTCTCCTCTTCCAGTCGGTGAAACCTTCATGTCAGAGGTTGTAAAGAACAAAATAGAGACTCAGACGACGATCACATTTGTTGTCATTATTTTGCCACCTACACCTCCAACACCTTCCTCATGTGAGTTTCCAGGTGTGTGGCGGAGGTCCAGCTGACTGACAGCTCTCTGTGGCGGCGGTCTCTGTGGAGGAGGCTGTCCCTCTCCAGGAATCCCAGATGTGGGTGGTGCACCTGACAACTACTGATGGAGAAATTACTGCCTCAGCACCGCCTGACCTTTCTCAACGGTAAGAAGAAATGATATGACAGAGAAAACACACGCCTGATTCTCTTTTACTTTTCAAGCACGGAGCTGTTTGAAAAAGTAAAATAACACAAACACACATTTCTGTTTTGTGCCAAATGTACAGAGTGAAAATGAGTGTTTTGGTCGGGCTCGTCGAGGTGTGGCAGGTGTGAGATACGGCCTGTCCAGAGGATGTTGATGTTGATGTTACTGTGGCAACAGGAAAGCAACAGTCTGCTGTCATGTTGTAGCTCAACACAACATCATAGGGTGTTAGCTGTGGGGGTGGGGGGGTTGTGAACACTGGTCACTGAGAGCTGGCTGCAAAACTGCACTGAATTAACAAACAAACTGAATTTTACAGATGTTTAAAACATTTTTAAATGTCTAAAAGGTCAAATTTGATTAAAAAACAAAAGTTCTTCCCTTGGCTCAATGCAGAGGATGACAAGTGCACATTTTATACACATGGGTAAGCCATCCGTTATGTAATAATCCAGTGCACTCATCATATACATTACACAGCAGCGCCAGGAGCCCCCCTCATCTAGTGCACATATAGCACCCCCAGTGGCCAGGTGGTGTAAGGAGTACGGGGGGTCGGTATCTGTCGTATTCCCACTACAAATCTTAGGTTTGCTACAACATCTCTATAAAGTGCCATTGTGTTAGTTTTGTTCTTTTTTGCAGAAAAAGGATGTTGTTTCAAAACTGCACTTTTATGAACAAACGCTGTTGCTGCCTCGTTCAGATCCTCGCATCAGATCCATGAGACCACGCTACGTTTTTCCACCTGTGGAGCCTCAGATTTCTGTTCCTGGCTGAGAACCTGAAGTGGTCTTCTGCTGTCAATATGAACAAACCATCCTCCAGCTCACACTGCACAGCTGATTCACGCTGGCACCCGCCCCTGCTGTGCTGCTCCTACTCCACTTTTAATCCCCCCAGCACCACTTCCTCCTGCATCTGCACTCAGGAGATCATGTACTGTTGCTTTAGTAGGTTTAACTAATGCGACCCGAAACAGCAGCCTTGAAATTTATATTACCTCTGTGAAGCTTCCTTTGAACCTGCCTGAGAAAATATGTTGATTCGACACTAATTTCTGAGGCCATAGTTTATGTTGCTGTTACTTTGCACTGAATCGTGTTGTAAGATTATTCATTATTTTGTATCCAGAGACACAGAATAACAGGAATATCTTACAATCTCTTACGAGATCATGGAATCTGGTACCAGACGCAGCACTATCCGTCTCCCAGGCCTGTGTGCACAGAGTCAGAATCCTTCAGCCCCGCACAGATTGGTGCTTTAAGCATTCTGGGAGCTGAGCCACATCATCTAACTGTACTAGCTACTGGTGTAGTAAATGCTTTTTAAAGACAAGAGCACACTCACTGAGAGTGGATCATGTTGGCGGCCCGCACCTCATAACCTCATGCATGTTGTTACAAAACACTTGTGAGGTAATGAAAAAAGCAAACGGCGCCACAATATGGCTGAGATGAATCTCAGGCCGGCTGTGCCATGCTGACAAACATTGTAGTTACAAAACAGCAGCGACAAGCGAAACACCCATTCCTCTGAAACGGCGTCACACTCCGACTGACGAGTCTCATTATGTGTCTAAGCGGTTGGAGAAGAGTGAAGTGGCTCAGGCATGGAGGGAAGCAGGGTCCAGTGTTCTGATCCCGATTAAAGAGATCTGAGGAGGCAGCCCGAGTGTTTTGTTAAAAATCTGTTTCGACAGTCACCAACAGCAAATACACCAAAGTTTAAAGAGTATATCAGAGGTGTCTGTCCCTCTTAGAAAGTTCACTATACAGTTTCTAGACAGGTGGTTCTTGATTCAATACAATGTGTTAATACAATACACTGTGATTCAGAGCTGATTAATTAACTGAGATTTAAGATCAGTGTTCCCAGCCTGTGGGCCGAGGGCCACTGGTGCGCTGCAAAGGTTTTACAAGTGAAATGATTTCCAAAACTAAAACAAATATAATATAGGACCTTTTACATTTGGTATTTTCAAACATGTGAAATAGATGCATTTGACAGCTCGTGGGTTTAGTATCTGCTTTTTAGCTGGATTGAGCCAGTGTGCTTTGTAGTTAGCATTAGCTGTTCGTACTAGCATTACAAGTGGGCCGCAAAACTATTTGCAAAACAGTAAAATTTTGGTGAAAACTAACTATAGAAATAAATAAAAAAAAAAAAAAAAAAAAGATTTTAAATGTTTCAAAATAAAATAATCTTTAGCATTAATATCACATTATCATATCATTATGGGGTCTGGTGGTTTTTGAGATGTTGGTGTTGGTGAGTGAGTTGGAAAAGGTTGAGAACCGCTGATTTAAACGACTTTGTAATTTGAACATAAACATGTTGTTTTGGGGCGTTTGCTGAAACGACTGATGCTGTCGTTCTTCTCGGGAGGAGAGTCTCAATATTTGGCATTTTTAATTTGTTTGAAAGAAGGTTTGTTCAAAAGAGATGCTTCGAATTTTCCACTGACACACCAATAATAGTGAACAGCAATAAACTGAGTAACATTAGGACCAGTCGTATAGGAGGGGTCATTTTTTTGTTATGTCTCTTCAAGCTCCATGTTTCTTCTTCTGTGTTTTATTTGAAGTGTTGATCCGTCAGAAGATATAAAACCCATCTCAGTGTAGTTTCCATCTCCTCTCTCAGGCTTCTCTCTGCAGCTCTAGTAACAACAGGTCAGTGAGCCAATCAGAAGAGAGGAGGCTCTGAGCCTTTACCTCATTATTTGAATTTTTAGTTTAATATGGACGTCCAACATTGTAACATTAAATATATATGACTGAAGATAAAGAGACAACAGGTCCTCCTTAAATACATCACGATGTTTACAATTTACTACAGTTTCAAACTTTAATGAAGTGCTTTGATTTGCCTACATGAAAATATATGCAAATATAAAACAGCTGATTGCTCTGCAGATCGTATGAGCAGCTTGAACATTTGCAGATATATTGATGACAAATGATTTCTTATTGTTTGATTAAATGCACCTGGATTTGTCATTTTTATGAGACAGTTTTGTTTTCTGTGAGTTAGTAATAAAAGCCAATATCTTGTTTGGCTTCCTGCAGGTTTATTTTTCATTTGTAAAAGGGAGGGAAAATGTGTCATCATCTGTGCTGCTCTGATTTATGGAAATAGAGCTCTTAGATACACATGACACTTGGCTACTCTGACTTTTTATTTTTTGCTTTGTGGACATTCAGGCTTTTCCTGGTTCAAACACGATATTTACGTATGTGCTGATGAAAAAAAATAAACCTTTACCATCCCTCTCCCTATATTTACTGTCACTCTTACTATTATATGTCCAATAAAGGGAAAAAAATGCAATAAAACCATTTTTAAAAATATATGGATAGCTATAGCTGCCATATAACACAATCAGTCAGCTCCATCCACAGTCATCTCCTTCCATCCCCACAACACTTTAAAACTAGAGGCAGTGAAGACAGAAGCAATTTCAAACCAGAGCAATCCTGCTGCTCACAGGCTACAACTCCATCAGGAGCTGCATTGTTATGTCTTCAAGGTTGCGTTTAAAAAAATGCATTTATTCATGACGGCCTCCTTTGCATGGCTGTTCACCGAGGTGCAACATTGTTGAAATGCATTAAGATGTATTGTACAGGACTCCGAGGCGTGCACTAAATTCCTCGGCCCAGAGTAAGTGCTGGTAAAAGTATATCAACTGGTGCCACGACACACACAGAGCCGCCTGGTAAGTAAATTCAGAAAGTGCACATCGGTGTGTGAATATGATTCCATGTGCTCTAATAACTCAAAGGAAACACGGCGAGGGAGAACCAGGAGGGAGGTGATTGGTTTTGTTAATGGCTTGCCATTAAGCTAAATGAAAGCTGATGTGAAATTGATGAGTTTGTTTTGCGGCTGGTTTGCATATGGAAAGCAAATTTATTAGAATCAGGATTCTCAGTGCATCCTGCAAGGCTCTTAATCAAAGGAAAGGAAACCTTTCAGCCCAAATCTATTTATGTCACTTTTCATCATACGAGATGAGAGCTGATTCGCCTCACACAGGGCAGCCAGACACCAATCACTGTTTACTGCACACTGCAAACAAATGGAACAGGAGCAAAGACGAGAGTCACAGGCATTAACCAGAGCCATATGTTGATGCTTCTTCATGGAGCTGATGCCTCTCAGTGGCAGATGAAAGTAGTCGTAGATGTTATCCCAAGACTAACAGATGATGTGAAAACAATACATACGGAGAGTACAGTGTCTTACATTCAGATGTAAAACCATAGACTGTAAATAAAGATGGACATAGCCTCTGTCACGCCCCCACAGGTTTCTGAAGATCGGTTTTGAAGCTCAGAGGGAGCTACTCCACCGTCACCATCTTGGCAGTGCCTGAGTCCATCTAACTCCCAGCTAATCCAAAAAATGGGCAAAGAGGAGGGGCATGTGCGGAGTCAAGATAAGGTGACCAGATTTCTGAAATGAAAACGTTTCCGGTTCCACGGTCAATATATTATTAAAATATCCAAAGTTTTTACCCATGAAATAAAAAGGTTGACAGTCCCGGTTTCGTGTGTTCTGACCATGGTAACTGCAATAAACTACGGTGAAGGACGACTGATAAAACGACGAATCCGTACTTTTGAAGCTGTTGTGAAGTCCAATTGTCTATCTATCCCTCGATTATTTACATTCCTTTGGTTTGTAAGGGTCCACAGATCAAAAGACTCAAAGGTGTTTTTCATAGAAGTATTTCAGGTTGTAAATGTTGTCATGTTAAGTCCATTGCAGACGATTGGGCAACCTCTTCTTCTTCTTCTTCCAACAAAGTTCTGGCTGAGAGGCTTTGGTTATGTTTGTTTTCATCAGTTTACTGCCCAGTGATGAACTCCTAACCAATGAGTGAGCCAGCTAAGCTCTTCTGCCTAGAGACAACAACAACAAAAAATCTGCTTGGATAACTCTATTCTGATGGTTTTAGCTTCATTCTGCAGCTGCTATAGCTAGCAGCTAGCCCCCTCTGTTGGCCAAAACAAGCGCAAAGCTAGACCATACAGGTGTAATGAAGGAGGAAGTTAGCTCTAGAGACCAAAACAGTTTTTGTACCAGGCTGTAAACATGTTGATTTCTGCTGTAAAGTTGCACATTTTAACATGGGAGTCTATGGGGACTGACTCACTGTTGGAGCCAGACTCTAGTGGTCATTAGAGGAACTGCAGCTTTTAGCACTTGTGTGTTGGCTTAATTTTTCAGCCCTGGACAATGACGCACCCAGCAGCCAGATTTAATTTTCATTTGCAGCCAGAAATATAGATGTATGAGAAAGTACAAAAAGTAAATTGCATTTATTACAGAATGTGGATTTATTACCAGGGATGGAAAGAGCACTGGAATATTTTACTCAGGTAAAAGTAAAATTACTCATAAATAATGTAGTTCAATAAAACTAAAAAGTGTGTTTCTGTTTTCATTCACTCCAGTATAACCAGCTGTGTCATGGATCTACAGTCACAAACAGCAGAAAGACCTCTCACTCCCCCCTGAAGGTAGACGTTCCTCAGTAAATGTAGCAGTCGCTGCTGGAGGCTGCACTGTGAGCATGTTAGCCAGACCCTGCATGCACATTTCAGTCACGCAACACTGTGGGTGTGTTTGATTTGGGTCACGCAGCATGCTTGCATTAAAGTCTGAAAAAAGTTGGAGACCACTTGACTTCTTTCCCATTAGTAAAGTAGGTGTCAGACTTTTGGATCCCATTGTAGATGCAATGTATTTTCTTTTTGACAAACCTCTCTTGAATCTCATTACATCATCTGTCCTGTTCACAAACTGCCCTGACACTTGACCAGAGCACGTGTACAAACTTTTATCTTTTCCAGCGAAGTCCATTCTCTCTCCTCTGTGGACATGGAGCTCAGCTTTTTATCACCTGGCTTTTGTTCCACTCTCACACAGTTTATCATGACTTCTTTATGTGATTCATGACTGTGGAGCTGATGTTTCTTTAAATCAAGATAAATTCAATAAAAAAATATGTGAAAGGAAAATAAAAATAAGTTAAAAAGAAGAGTAAAAGTACTCAAATCTGACTTTGATGCAGCATGAATACCAGTCAAATGTTTGACACCTACTTGTTCATATGTTTTTCTTTATTTTGACCACAAAACAAAAAAGTGTTAAAAAATAAATATGTTTCATTTTAGGATATTCGAAACAGCCACCATTTACCTTGATGACAGATTTGCACAATGTTGGCAATATCTTAACCAGCTTCATAAATGTCTCACCTGGAATGCTTTTCAAATAACAGGCATGTCTGATCAAAAGTTAATTAGTGGAATTTCTTGCTTTCCTGATGCGTTCGAGACCATCCGTTGTGTTGTGGTAGTTTTGCTAAACAGTAAATAGCTCTATTGGACAACTGTACTGATCCATATTATGTCAAAAACTGCTCAGCTAAGTAAAGAGAAATGACAGTCCATCATTACTTTATGACATGAAGCTCAGTCAATCTGGAAAATTATAAGAACTTTGAATGAATCTTCAAGTGCAGCTGCAGAAACAATCAAACACACTGGCTCTCATGAGGACCGTCCCAGGAAAGTAGGACCAAGACTTACCTCTGCCACAGACGATAAGTTCATTAGAGTTACCAGTATTGTCTCATCACCAGTTGCTGGTGTTTCTGTTGTTTACATGCAGTGAGATCTGCTAGTTTCTTTAGCTTAGCAGTTGGCAAGAGGGAGGCTCTGCTGTGTGTGATAGTTTGGATTCGGATAGTTATAGTTACATAGTTAGACAGTTGCTCAGTATAATGCATTAGATGGGACTCAAATGCTGTTATGCTGGGCCGTGATGGAAACATTACATCATTCATCTCCACTGCCCGCCTCCTCTTTGTTTAAAGTGCAGTAGCTGAACAGTAGCGGCGGAGTGGTATCGATCGTCCTAATGGTGTGTGTTCACTCGGCTCTGAAGAGACCACTGGAGGAGACATGTGAGAGAACACTCATCACGATGGCAGAGGCTGATGGAGAGTTTCTGATAATAGAAGCAGAGAGAGAGAGAGAGAGAGAGAGAGAGCGGAGAGAGACGAAGAACAGCACAAATAAATCAAGCAATGAAAAGATGATCTGAGGTGTGGCATTTGATTGCCTGATTAAAAGCTATTAATCACTATGACACTTGACAATTATGATCATCAGTGCTGAGCATAATGGGGCTGTGCTTATTGTTGCTGCACAGCACGAAGACAGTCATCACAGTGCAGTCGTACTAAACACTTCGCCATGCAGTTCAGATTAGAGCCGCTATCCACACTTAATAATTTGATCTGAAAAAGATATCTCTGAATCACTTGTCAAATTTTAGCCTCATTAATCAGAAAAATGACAGATTGTGTAACATATTGTCTTCAATGAATAATGTGCTCGTCCTCAGTAGCCAGGAAACGCTTAAGTTTGGCACCATGTCATCAGCTTTACTTCCCTATTCATTGCCAGTGCACATTTAAAGACCTGTAGGATTGATCATCTATTAGTCTCACTGAAGGGCCCATCACATGGCCTCAGACAACAGGGCTGCATGTCATCCATGAGTACTTGAGTACGCAGAAATGTGTGACGTATCTGAGCGAGCGAATGCGTAGAGGCCATTCTGTGAATTGTCCAAGTGGTAAGAAACGCATTGGTTTTAAAGTGGGAAAACATTATGGTAATTATATTTAAGGTCAGTGAAAATGAAGAAATTTCACAGCCCAGTGCTAGTCTCAGGCACAAGCAGGGTTTGAATTATGGGGGTGGGGTGTGGGGAAATCTAACCCCCTGATTAAAACTTTGATCCCACCAAAGAGGTAAAAACGACAGTTCAAGAGGGTTGAAACATTTATTTAACCTTACCTCTAATTGTATTACAATATCGTGTATTTCTGCCTGGAAGACACTTGTATGTATGATTTCAGACACCCCAAAAGTGGACCGTACCATTTATTAAACCTTGATGTTAGCTGAACGTCTCATCTGCCTGCCTCACTCCCATCAGGAGCTAGCGTCTCTGCTCCTGTCCGTCGCACAAGCGAATTGAGAGACTGTAGGTTCATGTAAGTAGCAGTAGCTAACTATCTAGCTTGTTTAAAACACTTTAATTTCTTACTTTCAGAGTTTCTGAATTAACTAATGTTAGCTAGTTTCTAGCTTTAGCCTTAAGTTACAGTTTAGCTAACTAATGTTAGCTAGTTTCTAGTTTTAGCCTTAAGTTACAGTTTAGCTAACTAATGTTAGCTAGTTTCTAGCTTTATCCTTAAGTTACAGTTTAGCTAACTAATGTTAGCTAGTTTCTAACTTTAGCCTGGAGTTACAGTTTAGCTAACTGTTAGCTAGTTTCTAACTTTAGCCTGGAGTTACAGTCTAGCTAACTAATGTTAGCTAGCTGATAGCGTGTCCTTTATGCCTAAAGAGGACCATACCATTTCTTCAGCTTGACGTCGCCTCACTCCCATCAGTGACTCACATCCTCTCTCTGCCCCCATGCATCAAGCAAATTGAGACTGTAGGTCAGGGGTGGGCAATTGATTTTTACCAGGGGCCACATGAGAAACCTGAATTGTGTCAGAGGGCCACTAACTTTCTTACATTTTAAAATGCTCTAAATTAAATATTTTGAATAGCTGGTGCTGATGATAATAAGAATTATCTGTAAATCTCTGTAAATATTTATATTAGGTTATGTGAAATTGTGATGTAGGTCAAATAACAAAACAAAATTACTGAATCAGTGCAATTCATGTTTAACTTATTAATCTCCAGAAACAATGAAAAACAATAAACAAATTGTAATCTTTAAACACAGCGACCTGTGTACCACAGATTAAGCATACTGCTTTACCTTTAACTTCTGTAAAGAAGTAATTTGCAGTCCATTTCTTGTTGAAAACACGGCATTCGTTATCAACTTTTCTTTTCTTAGCGTGAGCTGACATCTTGAGGGTGACCGAGCGAGCATCACTTGTGACCGTTAACCTTCACCCGCGCACGCGCACGCGCATATGTTCTTACAAAAGTAAAGTAACGCTTTTCAAAATAAAATTAACATTTTTAAATAAAAGTAAAAAAGACACGTTTATCTTATTTATGTTCTTCATAATTGGCCTCGCGGGCCGGACAGGGGCGTATAAAGGGCCGGATGTGGCCCGCGGGCCGTAATTTGCCCAGGTCTGCTGTAGGTGAATGTAGCAGTAGCTAACCATCTAACTTGTTTCATTTCTAATGTTAGCTTGGCCTTTCTTTACTGATATAAAATGTCTTATATGATCTTATGTTACAAACACTGGTGCTCAGTCATGAGCAGTGAGACAATGGAGGATTAGTTGTTGTAGAAATATGTTTGACATCAATATATAGTTTACTATTTCATGTTAATAGTGTGGCTGTAGTTGTCATGGTTTGCCTTAAGGACTCTTTTGTGTTTGGACTTTTGTGTTATGTTTGGACTTTTTCAATTAGTTTGGTCTCTGTCATTTCCTGTTTTAATTTGAAGTAGCTTTCCTTATGTGTCTGTTGTTGTTTTTACTTCCTGTCTTTGTCCTGTTTCCCTCCAGCTTGATTGTCTGCCCCGCCCTAATGTGTTTCACCTGTGTTCAGCTACCCTTGCCTCTCGTGTGTCTGTTTAGTTTATATGTTCCCCTTTGTGTCTGTCAGTTTGTCCTGCTTCCCTGTGATACTCCTGTTTCCCTCCTGCTCTGATACTGTTCTTTGAGTATTTGGATTTTCTTTTGTTCTCCTGTTTTTTTCCAGTGTTCCCCTGTTGCATCCTGTTTTCCTTTGATTTTGGATTTTGAACTCTCAGCATTTTCACAGTTTCTGTTTTTTCCTCATTTAATAAATCTTCTTTTCACCTACCTTGAATGGTCTGAATTTGGATCCTACTCTGCAAAACCTGACAGTGGTGATTTAGTTCATTCTCAGGAATTCAGGAGTTTTACCTTTTGGCCCATTCAACAATATTAAAATCTAAGAGTGCTGAAGGCTCAGTCATTGTGTTAGCAGTGGTAGAAACTAATTAAGTGCATTTATTCTAACTACTGCACTTAAATACAGTTTTGTGGTACTTGTACTTCCATTGTATGCTACTTTATACTTCCACTTCTACATTTCAGAGGGAAATATTGTTCTTTCTACACCACATTTATTTTATAGCTTTAGTTAAACAAGCAAGATACTTTAAGGACTACACTTCAGTTCACTGAAGCATGCGCCTGCATTGTACTGCACTGTGCCCCCCTCCCCCGATTGTCACTTTAGAATGTGCACTCTTGACCAAAGCTTCTGGTTTCAAGGGCTAAACTGAACCTTCCCGCGTCGTCCAACATCGTCTGAAAAGGCCACATATGACAGCAGAATCAGGAGGGCTGTGTTGTCCAACTTTCCCAAACAGACAAACCGATGATCATCCTCATTTCACGTAGTAACTTTCCAGGTTGGTGTTGTGTGGGAGGTGTGTGGAGGTGTGAGAGCAGGCAGGCTTTTAAACTTCTTCTCTCCAGCTCTCAAACACAACTTTTCGTGCAAGCGACCAAGTGTACCATGAAATGCCTTTGAGGAGACACTATCTGAATGTAATCCCCACTTGTAAGATTTATTGCTTTGAGATGACAAAGAAATACACAAAGAAAAAGAACACCGAATTCTCCTAGAGATCAGGGAGGCTGTGAGAGAAGAGCTGGCCTTCAAGCATTATCATTCAGAACAAGTATTACACTTTTTCCTGGTCCTACCCACTGGCCACTCACTGCCTCCCTATTTTGTTGATCTTGTAGCTTTTTAACATTATTAGAAAGGCATGTTATTCTGATCCCCCTCTCATACCCATGGGATAAAGGATGCCCTATTCTTTGTGAAGTTAGAGAACATTAAACACTTCCCTAAAAAACGACCCTATACTATACAAGACCAACATAGCAAATATTAATGGTGCTGCATGTCAATCTGAACATGAGCATTTCAATTGCTTTCATATAATTTCATACATTAGTTACAGCAAGAAGTTGTCATGGGAAATTACTGGAAGAAAAGTCAAAATGATTTTTCTCTCTCTCTCTGTTTTTAGTCAGTTTTAATCAACACCATTTCCCATAAGTCCTAGACCACTGCAGATTGATGCTGCATTCACAGTGTCAGCAGAAAGGGAGGAAGAGGAAAACCAATCCGCCGCATGGTTGCAGGTCGTCCAGTCATCTCATCACTTCAACAGCCTGAATTAGCTGTTTTTGCTTTGTTTATATATTTGAATTTTTTTTTCAACTGATTGTTCTGGTGGCACTGGAATCACCTTTTCAGTTGATATGGTGACGTTGTTAGCAAACAGGAGGAACATCATTATTCATTGGTGTCATGTCTCTGGACACCTGATGAACCAACCCCACTTTGTTCACCAGCTGTCCCCTGCAGGTTAACCACTGGGTTTCAAGAGCGTGTTTTGTAAATGAAACATTTTCACCTGAGTGATATCAGCTGTGATGCAGATCATATCTAGTTCCAATCCATTTCATTCATCTGACAGGAAACTAACAACTCCTCACTGGGCTATCAGAGTGTAAAACACATGCACATGTTTTGCATGTTATTTTTGTGAATTTTACAAGACGAAGTGAGAACGTTTGTGTGTATTTGCACGTATACACAGTACTGTACACTGTAAAAAGAAATTGTACAAAAAGTGTCAAATGACTGGCAGCAGCGGCTGCCAAACAAAAACGGTAAAATTAAAGTAAAATATCCGAATTCAAATAAAGTGTACAGACAATAAATTTACAGAAAGTTTCATTAATATTTCGACAGAGAAAAAAAGCTAACTTCAACTACAATAACAAGTTACTCCTCACATATATGATATTTGTAATTAGCCTGTAAGACTAATGTAACAGTTGAGACAGCTAACAGTGTTAGCAGCATCTTCGCACGGCTCAGCCAGGAGCCTGTTGCTGTCAGGTTGATGCAGGTGGGTTTACCTGGTGTCCTCGAGGACACAGGTCAGATCCACCCCTCCCTCCTCCCCAGCTCCACCCTCTCATCCAAACATGGTTTCTTCTGGCACAAACACACAGTCTAGTAAAGTCCAGGCAGGAAGACAACAGCAAGAAGCTCCTGGGTTCAGCTTCAGCCCTGCTTCTTCCTGCAGTGTTGCATGTTCTCCTTGTGTTTCCTCCAGGACTCTGATTACTAGAACAAAGACATGACATTTCATTCACTGAGGACCCTAAATTGTCCATAGGTCTGAATGTGTGTGTGTCTGTGTGTGTGTGTGTGTCTGTGTGTGTGTGTGTGTGTGTGTGTGTGTGTGTGTGTGTGTGTGTATACATGGCTTACCAGAGCTCAAAAAAGAAAAAGGGGTTAATTTCCCTTTGTGCAATTATCTGTGTGAGCAGGGAAAATCTCCCTCCTCCCTCTTTTTGTCCTCAGCTTCATTGATTTCCTCCACTGGGCTGATTTCCTATCTATGTTGCGTGGGAACCCCGTGACCTGCAAAACCAGCCCTCACAATCAGACGTGTGTTACCTCTGACAGAGGGTTAACCACAGGCAGTCAACAACATCACCATTTAGAGGAGGTCTCTGAGCCCACAAGCCTGATCCTGCAGCAGCATTGCATCAACAGGAAGGAGGAAGTGTGGAGTTTAAGATCAGTCACAGTTTGATTTGAACACATTAAATAAACTGTTGGTTTTTTTTTCCACCTGCTTTGAGAAAATCTTTTGGTCACGTCCTGACAACAAAATAAGATCCAGGATGTCCAGTTTGAGTTGTAGATAAGTGTTATCAGATGTTTTTGCTGCAGCGTTCTCATTACAAAGGCGAATGTGCACTTGCATGTATTTGTTCGGCTGACACAGCAGTTTGATTTTGTATTGTTGCAGTAGCGCCCTGCCAGACTGACCTCATTAAAATGTTTCTTTTTCATGTGGCGCCACAGCTCAGGCCTTACCGCTCATTTGTCCCAATGGCCACGGCATTACTACAACAAAAAACATGCATTTTCCCCATAGACCTCCATTATAATCTGTAACACTGTTGACTGGGCGCCTCCAACTGCAAACAGGGTCAATTATTACTTTGTTTTGTATTTTTTCTTTTTCTTGTTGCTGGTGTTTCTTTTGTTTACATGTTATTCAGATCTGCTGGTTTCTGTAGCAGTTAGCGATGACCTCTCTCTCTCCCTCCCTCCCTCCCTCTCTCTCTCTGCTCGCTGTGTCTCATGTTTAGTTATTCCTCTGCCTCCTTTAGTAATAATGACACATGGAATGAAGGTAGTTTATTTGCTGTAATGGAGGCGAGGCTCAGTGTATTGGAAGGACTCTTCCACTTCCCTGTAGTTCCTGAGCTGGGAAACCAGATTCCAGATTATTGGGCTGGCCCTGGCTTAAAGCAGCTTTAAGGATAACATTATAAATAATCAATTTCCTCCTCATCCCCCAAAAACGACCTAAAATAAAGGGAAATAAGACAATTGATGGAAATCTCACATAGTTCCAGGACGTTCATGTGCACGTGAAATCAGTAACTGATGCTCAACTTACTACATTTTCCAAGACAGATGATTATGCTGTTTGTAGTTTTAGGAACATCATCTGTGTTTTGAATATGTTCCTGTTGTTGGCATCAGTGATGCTTTTAGTAACAGCCAAACACATAAGCAGCAGTTTCTCGCTGTAGGCCTTCAGAAATCAAAACAGATCTATGATAAAACTCAACCACGTCATGTATTATAAATGCTGTAAACCGCTGAACAGGCTGCTGTTTAGAAAACAAATCATCACCCAGACTTTTTCTGCATACAAATCAGAATCAGCTCGTGTGTTCATGATAAGAGAAAAGGGAGACATGATAATAAAATCCTGATATATGAGCCAGCGGTCGTCCCAGAGGAGCAGCCTGTCCTCCCAGACTCCAGCAGCCTTCAGTCACACTTATCTGCTCATTTATTCCCAGAGGACGCACATTAACTAATGATGACAGTACTATGACAAAGGTAAATTGATCACTTAATCAGTCTTAATTTATGAATTGATGGGTCCTGATTAAAAAGCAGCACACCCTGGAGTATTCTTGACAGATCAATTGACACGACAACATGCAGGAGAGAATAGGGAGTCCATTAACCGTCGCGTTCGACTGGACTCCCCCAGGACCTGAATTCACATACTGTGAATTTCTTTTGTTAATGAGTAAACTCTTGTTTTTTCTTTCCTGCACTGATGGAAAACAAGTTATTAATCTTAAAGGATCAGTATGAATCAAACAAAAACACAAAAATGAAATAAAAACATCAAGGGGTGTTAAGCTGCTCTTTAATGGAACTTATCCATGTGCTGGGGTCGCTTTATAGACACTTGTTAGCTAGCTATTGCTAACTGTTTGTTGCTGTGATCATTCCCATTGGTGGAAGTCATGGCACAGAGACTACAAAGACTCACTGCCTCTCGGAGAGATGTAGATGAAGGGGTGGGATGCAGCTCGGAGGAGCTTATTGTCACTGATACAGTCACTTTGTTTGAATCTGGGAGGGACGGATGCTTTTACACCATTTCAACATCTGACTCAAACACGCCTCTAAAAAGAGGATGAACAGCTTCACTCAGGTTCTAAAGAGACTCTTTATAAATCTGAATTGATCCATTCTAATTATGTGTTTGTGGCGTTTTTCTTTTTTGTGAACCAGCACTTCTCTAGATTTGGTCTGTGTATGTTTGTGTCTTTGTTTGTTTCAGTGGAATCTATGGAAGCTCTGAGAGGCAAACGTTTATTTTTATTTTTGCCAGGATCATTTTAATAAGTTTGTTTTTTTTCCATCTGTGAAAAGACAAAAAGCCCCTGACGTGTTCAAGGCTTTCTGGAGGAAAGGTTTGAAGTAAATATCAACTAGAATCACCTCCTCGTGGTCGTCTGCCTCCTCCACTCAGACCAGCTTCAGGTTACATCCCTGTTCATCCAGAGTCATAGAACATATGACCCATCTGTGTGAAGTCTCTAGTTATGGCTAAAAAATGTTTTGTGATTTCACACTGACCTTTGACCTTTGACCACCAAAATCTAATTCATTCATCTTTGAGTGCAGGTGGACATTTCTGCCAAATTTGAAGAAGTTTGTTCAAGGCGTTACTGAGATATTTGGTTCACAAGGCCTAAACTATGTTTTTGAGGTCACAGTGACCATGACCTTTTGACCTTTTAACCACCAAAATGTAATCAGCTCGTCCTTAAATCCAGATGAATGTTTCTGCCAAATTTGAAGAAATTCCTTCCAGGCGTTACTGAGATATCACAAGAATGGGATGGACAGACGCCCTGAGAGTCTCCGGCTCCGACTGTCGCCAACATGAAGGAATAAAAAAAAACCAATAAGTTAAATGAATCAATAAATATAACAGGATTTATACCACAGTGTCTTGGGTGAAGTCCATTGGGTGTGATCCATTCTTCCATTAGCAGCCCTGCTACGCTGCCACACTGACCTCATTAAAATGATATGGCGCCTTCCTGCTAATCCGTCTCGACGGCCACTGCATTACTACAACACAACACAAGCATGTTTCCCATAGACCTCCATTATAAAAGACACTGTAACACTGTAAACAGGGTCAATTATTCCTCTTTGTTTTATGATTTTTTCAAACCATGAGGGATTTAAGTTTGTTATTTTCTCAGAGCAGAGAAAAGTCACTTCAAAAGGCCTGTGGTGTGATCCGTTGCTCCTCGTCACGCGGAGTCCTGAAGCGTTGATGGCAGTAAGATGTTTAGAGTGCATGGACAATGTACATTTCACCATGTTTTCAGTCCTGTTCAGACTGGGGTAGTTGTGCACTTCAGCCCTTCTGTGGCTGACATGAGTATTACAAAAACACAAACACTTGCATCTCAAGGCATGTGAAAAAAAAATCCACTTGCTTATCAGTGTTTCTGTAAAATTTGTCTCTTCTGTTTTTTTAAAAACTGGATTTCAAACCAATATTTTCTTTCATTTCTTTCAGACCGTGTATCTGATCCACGTGACACGAGCGCGTTAAGATGGAGTTTTTCAGTGTGAAGAATGAAAACGGTTAAAACAGATCTTGAAGAGTTTAAGAACTCTGCTCTTTCCCACACTTGGTCAATTGCTGCATGATTGTTGGATTGTTTCCTGATCCTGCCGTCAGACAGGGTGTTTTACACATAATGAACAATTTGACAAACACTGGGTTTGAATCACCCTTTGACTTTAAAAGGCACGACTTCGTCAGTGGTTGAGGGTCATTTGAACTAAAATGAAGCCACTTACAAAGCTCAAAACAACACGTCTTAAAGGGATTCATGATATGAGCTAAAGTCTGAGTGCGAGGTGAGTCTGAGGGAAGTGGTCCAGCTATAGGATGAACACAAAAGGCTGGTGTCAGAGCTCTGGAAAGTTACCTGAATTTCCTGGAGTTGTTGTGACGTCTAATCTTTGATTCAGGCCCCAGCAGCTACGAGATAAGAGTGGCTGTCCATGCGCCCGTGGACACTCCCGGAGACTCTGCACTCTCAGGATCAGCCACCCAACTCTCAGGCACAGAGCAGCTTGTAAGTTGTTATTGATTTTGACCCTCAGTGCTTATGCTCATTGAGTCGGGGGCAACAAATTCACTGCTTTACAGTTTCGGAAAGATTGCATTTTAGATAAACACTGTCAGCGAGTTTATAGTGAGGTCCCGTGCCGATAAAAAAGGAGGGTGTGAGTAAACACCTGAGGACACTGCCAATTGCTATCTTCACAGTGAATTACAGTGGAAACCATTTTTAAGACCGAAAATTGCCCACCCTCTCCATCTCACATCCACCCCCCCCCCCCCTCTAGCCTGTGGGTTAGATTAAAGATGGGCCTCGTTCACAGCAGAGAGAGAGAGAGAGAGAGGAAGCTCCACTTTGCCATTTGTCATCTCTGCACTAACTGGCCACAGTGGCCGAGTGATGAAGAGCAGAATTAATCAAGAGGTAATTCCTCTGATGAAGGGAGGGATGAATCAACTGAAGTGTGCTATTTCATTAACTGTACATAGATTCCCATCCTGGTGTATGTGCTGCATGGTGAGTAATATAATGTCTAGTCAGCAATAATGTGAAGGAAGAAAGTGAAGGTGTGGTTTGCTGTTCTGAGTTATCAGAGGATTAATGTCACCTGGAGATGATCAGTGATGTGGAGCATTAGATTAACAAAGTAACAATAACCCTGTACGAAGCATATTTTAAGATTCAAAGGTTTATTTGTGACACACTCATATTTTCTATACGTGCAGGGAAAAGCAGGGGATGTGCTAAAAGGCTAATGTGCAGTGAAATAATGAGAATTAAGAAGAGTAAAATATAAGGACTCGAAAAATAAAATATGAAGGATAACAGAAGTCCCTGTCACCATCTTGGCAGTGTCTGACTCCGCCCCTAACTCCCAGCTAATTCAAAAATAGTAAAAGGGGAGGGGCGTGGGTGGAGCTAAGACTTTGGTGCATGCCAGTTTGTGGCAAGCATACACTCACCCACCTGTCACTCAAAGAGGCCACGCCCTCAATCCTCCATAACTGTAGTCCTTAATAAAATGTAAACAGGTGAGTTATATAAACAGGTGTCATGAAGGAGGACATTAGCTCTAGAGACAGAAACTGTTTCTGTACCAGGCTGTAAACATGTTTATTTCTGCTGTAAAGTTTTAACATGGGAGTCTATGGGGACTGACTCACTGTTGGAGCCAGACTCTAGTGGTCGTTAGAGGAACTGCAGCTTCATGTTTCAGCCTTGGAGGTTGCCGCTTAGTGTTTCTCCTGTTGGCTACAAATGTGGGTCTGCACTCAGGCTAGTGGCTCTGTGAGGATGGACTGAGGGACGGCAGTTCTTTGAGCTAAATGCTAACACCTGCATGCTAACACGCTAACTTGTTTGTACACACAGTTTCAATATGCATGCCCAAAATAAAAAATAAAAAATAAAAAAAGGTTTCTTGCCTGGCTGAGGTGGAAAAGTTGGTGTATTGATAAAAAACTGTAATGGAAACAGAGTTAGCAGATAAATCTCGACACACAAAGCGACGATGGAAACATCTGTGTGGAGACTCTGACCTTCCTCAAATTAATACATGAAACAAACTGAAAAACCACATTCACAATGTTTTCTTCATCTTTCTGCAGCTTCTTTAAATCCATTTTCACTCCACACCTGTCCCTCCCTTTCTGTCTCTCTCCTACACCCCCCCCCCCACCAATCCTTTTCCCCATGAAACTGAGAGAAGCTCAGTCTCTGTCTGCTAAAGCTGATTAAACTAATTTTGAAGTGCAGCAGTAACAGAAGTGAAAGATGCACTTTAGGAAGAGAGAATCACTACACTTCAGATTTCAAGTGTCAGAGGTAATTCTTTCAGCCACGGCTGAAATCCAACTGATCCACCCAGAGCCAGAGTGATTGATCGTACTGATGATTTATCAGGTATCGTGACCTCAATTTGATCAATCCAGTGGTTTTTCTATATTTTTCTGCTCATCCACACATACCATACAAACCTTCTTTTTTACATCATACCTGATTCTTTTCTTCCATCGAGCTCCATTATTGTCCAACAACTATTAAAAACAGACGTTTCAACTCAGCGTTGCTCCATTACCGTGAACAAACACACTGTCCTGCTGTCTGAAAAAGTGTGGATTAATCCGCTGCTGAAAACAGTCCCCAACAAATAGACAGTTTTCTTCAGTTTGTGTATCACATACTGAAAACTACAATGGCCAGCTGATTTAGGATATTAGCGAAACCTTAAGTCTTGAGTTTGAACCAATGGGGTTGGTGCTTAGAGCCACGGACAGGGGAGGATCTGTTGACAGAAATATAGAATATCAGCAGCCATATCTTTTTATCCGCTGTCAGCAGAGGAAGCAGCAGGTGGGAAGATACAGGTCTGTTTCTAAGGAGACATTATGTGACTGTCTCATTTTAATTTAGCCTTTCATTGTCATCATCCTGACATTTGTCATCACCTTCATCAGACTCATTTTTCCTCTGTCACATTGTGTCTATACTGGTATCATCATGGCACTCACCAATCACTGCTATTGAAGGCAGGTGTCACAGACCGATCACAGGTGTCGTCAACATGTTCTACCATCCACCACGAATAAAGAATGTAGAGGTGTAGAAACAGAAAATTCATGCAGGAGGGAAAAGCATGAAAATGTAATTAACCAAGATGGGAACTGCAAAAATGAAAATTTAAAAAGTACAAAGGTATTAATACACATTCAAAATTATGAGCTGGATAATTTCCCAGGGCAAACAGCTGCAGGTGTCTGCTGCCACCCCCCAGAGAACAATTAATTCTGCATAAACTTAAACCCAGAGTAACTATTCATAGTTATAATGATAATAATAATGAAAGTTTAATAAAATTCGGGGTTACTTTGTATTACTTTCCCAAAAATATTCATTGATGGGACATGGTGGAGAGACCTCGCAAAGTCACAGGCAGTTCCATAATCCCTCTCTGCTCTCTCTTCCCTGCTTGGCTAGCGTGAGTCAGAGTGTGGGGGTGTGTGTGGTGGACGGTCATGTACCATGTCCAACTTCCATGCCCGAGACTGGAGTTTGTTGCCATCGCAGTCCAAAACAGGTTTCTGAAGAGCGGTGTTGAAGCTCCGCCGTCGCCACCTTGGCGGTGCCTGACTCCGCTTAACCTCCTGGCTAAAAGCAGCAGAGAGCTGGGGGCGTGTGTGACGCCGGTTTACCAGCAGTGGCGAGCATATGATCCTGTTAGCATCATTAGCTCAGCTGGGCGTCTTGTGTGTGTACTTTTCTTTGCCTACTTGAAGCGCTTTGAATTACGTCTCTGATTTAAATGTGCCACTATAAACAACACCATGGGAAACTCACAACAAAGGAGTCAATAACTTTATTAGAATCGTTTGTGTTTCAGTATCGTTCCTGTCCAGGACAACAACCAAAAAAAAAGCTAACTTATGTCAAACTTAACTTAAAGATAACACACACAGCTCTGGATCTACATGCTGAGGTGTTTGCTCGACCAGCATCAACAGCATGTCGGTGTGCTGTCTGAAATCTTGCAAACCTGAATCTCGACAGCATCGCAGGACCAGGGCACCGGTTTCTTTATTGTTCCTGAATGAATCTGATTCACAGCAGGAAAAGCAAGGTCACACATTCATGTCTTGAGTCTTGGTCTGACTTGAGTAAATGATGCAGTAGTTGACAGTTTATCCAAATGTGAATGGAAGAAATCCATTCTGCGTGATATATACTGTCAACTGTGACATATATGTTTATATATGTTTCTATTACCCAGTTCTGCTTCAGTCTGTTTGTTAATTTTCCCACAGTTTAACTGATTGATTTCTTCTCTGTTTGGGCTCATATTGTCTTTCCCTCTTCCTGATTCATTTACTGCTGCTGCCTCATTTACCACTGAGAACAATAAAGTTTTGTTTTATCTTCTTAACTGCCAATTACTGCAATAACAGCAGTGGAGCAGTATATGGGAGGTATTGTGCATTTTATGACTGAAGCATGAAACTTTCTCCAGCGTTTCTATAAACCGTCAAGTTTATTTTCGGACGTGGAGGCGTGTCAGATTCGACCTCTGGGACCAGATTTCAGGCTGTCAAAATTCAATTTCACAGAGGCGGTATATGTCAATTATGTTTTATTTTTATGCTCTTGTTACACAGTTTACATAATTTCTGTGCAATCTGTTTTAATAAAGCCCAGTAGAACCCAGTAGGACTTGGCAGCTCAGGGTGGTCAAGGGGTCCAGAGTAATTAGCATGCTAGCTTCTGATTAGCATGTCCTCTGATTACTGTAAGGCAGATTCACCCCTCCTGACAACCGGAGGGGAAACCTGGTCCTGGACTTTGGTTGGTACCAACCTTTGGCCCAGATTATCTGTTAATGTGATCACTTTACAGATCCAGTCTCAAGCCCCCCGCACTGCTTGCAGGCTTATTTACGTAAGTCCTTGAGCAAATGATGGTGTTGCCAAGCAACAGTAAACAGTCTACAGCTTGAGGTTAAAGTTAGCTAACATATTACTGTTGATGCTGTTGATAAATTCATTGTTATGGGTTTCTTTTGTGCTGAACAAATAATAAGAGATGTAATAAATAGCCACTGTCGTCACATGTAACGTGCTCATAGAGCTTGTGCCCAGTTATATAATGATTAAGTTTAATAGATTGTATGATTGAATGATTGACTTAACAGAACCATGTGTCTGCACACACACACACACATATATACTGTATATATATATATATATATATATATAGAGAGAGAGAGAGTTATACACCTGGACCCAGGGGTGGCGCAGTGGGGTGTCAGGAAGAGTAACAAGCCGTTGAAGATGATTCTTGAGCTCGTCCACACTGGTACATTCTAGTTTTAAAATAGTTTAGAGCCTCTTTGAGCCTCTGAAACTGAGACTTTTGGAAACACTTCAGACATGTTTAATCTGGATGGGGTGAAATGGAAATGGTGACACAGACACCCATGTTCGACTCAGCTGTTGTGCAGTTAAATTGTGAATTTTATAATATGAAGAAATATCTGGTCTCACTTTTTGCTTTAGATGTTCCTGGTTCATTTATTTTCTGTATCTAAGTAACCAGCTGCAGAGGAGGCAATACACTTCCTGTTTACACCGGCACGCACACGGCCATTGGCCCATAGACTGTAAATAAAGATGGACGTAGCCTCTGTGACATCAACCATAGGTTTCTGAAGAGTTTTAAGTTCCGTTTTTTTGTACCAGGATGTAAACATGTCTATATCTGCTGTTAACATGGATGGGGACTGACTCACTGTTGGAGTCAGGCTCTAGTGGTCATTAGAGGAACTGCAGCTTTTGGTTCTTCAGTGTTGATGCTTCATTTTCAGCCTCGGAGGTTGATGCTTGCAGTGTCCGTGAATGGTCATGTGATTATGTGTTTTCAGGTGTGGTAGCATTGATGGAGACACTGGATGAGAAAAAGATTTTGGGAGGTGAACAGGTGAGAGGTGTGCGTGCGACAGACAGGGGCAGAGTGTGGCTATTAATCCTGTTTAAGTGGGCGAGAGCAGACGTGTGGAGATAATAGCCATCTCATCCATAAATGTATGATTCATAGACATGGACTAGATATGAATCTATGCATCAGCAGCCTCTACTAAATCAAGACAGCCTTGGAGTGTTATCTTTATGCCGACAGACGCTGCTGCTGATAGCCTCTTGGGACCAGTGGAGTATGTTGTGTGTTAAATATGATGCTGAAAGCCCCACCCAACTACGTCACCCCAGCCTTTCACCCTCGTAGTTACACATTTCATCAGTGTTAAAGGACGACTTTGGTGTTAGTTTAGTTCTTAGATTTTATCTGTGTGTGATGGGGACAACAGACAGTTAATCAGACAGGCTGGAAACAAGCCTGGAATTATTCTTCAAAGCTGCACTAGTTAATGTGAACCCTTTCACTAACAGTGACAAATCACATGACCCTACACCTCCGCTTTAACATCCTCTCAGCTCACTGTTTTGGTTTTACAGCCCGACAAAACTACAGACGGACAGGCTAGCAACTGGCTGTTGATTTTAGTGTTTAGCATCTAAAGAGTATGATATTTTCTAAAGAGCTGGTGGAGACCAAAACGGAGCTAAGTGGAGACTGAATATTGGAGATATATTTGGTCGGTGGACGGAAACATGACTATTTACAATTTACAAGGCAGTTATGGCAGTGATGGATTCAGGGACTTTGCCTATGACGTGGATTTTAAACACACAACCTCGAGCGCCTGTAACAGACAGACCTGCAGAGCGAGCGCTCCAAACAGGCAAGAGCAGCCTGAAACAAAAAGATCCCCAACTCACAGCTCTGCTCTCCATGAACCGGAGACTTGAGTTTGAAAGAGAAAACATGAATAAAAAAGACACAAGGATGAAAAGAGAAATAAGACTCTGTTTATGTTTCTGAAAACATAAATGATTGTTTACAGTGAAAGCTTTGAAAAGGAGATTGATTATTGTTTTGTTTACTGTTGTGAAAATAACAGAGACAGCTGTCATTGCTTCGAAAAAATAAAATATTGTTTTGAGGAATAGAAATAAAAGAAGTGTGTCTGTGTGTTTGTTAGATTGAAAGAAAAAGATGAATAAGCTTCTGTTTGTTCTGAGTGATAAAGGTTCAAAGGTCGCAAAGAAGAGCAGCATCTCAAAGAGGAGGACGTCATGAGTTTGTATGTTTAAGACATTCACCACAGCAAAGTGGAACAACAGGAGCGTTTGCTGCAGTTCAGGTGGAAAACCAAGTAAAAAGACTATTTGTCTATTATATGAAATATAATACAGAGAATGTATTTTATAAACTGATCATATGTTTATATGTAAAATCTCAATCTGCAAAATAACTGGTAACCAGAGGTGTAAAGAAGACTGAAAAACTGTAGACATTTGTAGAAGTGTAGAAACAGTAAAAGTCTCATTACCCTTTGTTTAATTGTAATTATGTGTGAAATTAATCAGTAAAGAAATGTAAAACTAGAATCACCTCCTCGTGGTTGGTTCCTCCACCAACCAGTCAGGTGTCAGGAAACGTGGTCACAGTCTCTCCTTCCTGAGTTGCAGCGTTGAATAATGACCAGAGGCGTTTTTGCAGAACATTATGATGTCACAGTGTAGTTGACCTTTGACGTTTTGCATAGAAAATGTCATCACTTCCTTTTATCCTTATAGACATTTGAGTTTAATTGTGTCATAATTAGTGAATGAATTTGTGAGTTATGGCCAAAAACAAGGTCACACTGACCTTGACCTTTGACATTGGAGCACCAAGATCTAATCGGTTCATCCTTGAGTCAGAGTGAATGTTTGTACCAAATCTAAAAAGAAATTCCCTCAGTGTGTAAGTTCACATACAACACATTTAGCTGGATATAACACAAATCCACACTGGCGAGGTGTTGTAGTAGAGGGAGGGGCGGTGGGCGGGACTGCACGCTGTAGACGACAGACGGGTCGACTGACACATCTCTGTCCATCCATCACTCTGATCCGTGTCTCTCAGGCCACAAGCAACACTGAGAAGCCCCCGCGGGGTTACACTAAGAGCTGCCCATCAGTCAGCACCGACACCTGAGACGCCCCCCCCCCAGCTGCTGGCAGGGAAGTGCTCTACAGAGAAGCACAGTCAGCCCAAAGGCCACAGATGTACAGGTAAACATATGACTGTCAGCAGACTGCGGATTATAAAATGACAGTCGGGGGGGTCAACCTTTTCTCCAGGGTGAGAGAGAACCCAGTACACTGCTTCAGTGAAACAAGGTGTTACAGTGATTACTGTATCTTGCTTGTTAAACTAAAGAAAGTACAATATTTCCTTATTGAAATGTAGTGAAATGGAAGTATAAAGTGGCATAAAATGGAAATACTTAAGTACAAGTACCTCAAATCTGTATTTAAGTACAGTAGTTAGAATAAATGCATTTAATATTGTGACCCAACAGGTAAAACTCCTGAATTCCTGAGTGAAAACAAATGTGGTAACTATTAAAATAACACACAGGTAAAAGACGAAACCACCACAGGCACATAAAGACTATTAACATGAAATAATAAACTCATATTGATGGTAAAAAGTATCTCTACAACAACTAATCCTCCATTGTCTCACTGCTCATGACTGTGTTTGCTAACATCAGATATGATATTTTATATTGATAATGAAATGTCAAGCCGACAGTGAGAATGAAAGGGTGAGCTATCAGCTCGTGAACATTAGTTAGCTAAACTGTAACTTAAGGCTAAAGTTAGAAACTAGCTAACGTTAGCCTCCATCTGTAGAAACTTCACACAATCTAATACAGAAACTCTGAAGATAAGAAAGTAAAGTGTATTGAACAAGCTAGATAGTTAGCTACTGCTACTTACATCTACCTACAGCGTCTCAGTTTCCTTGTGCGACGGACAGGAGCAAAGACGCTGATAGAATGAGGGAAGCTAGGCTAACATCAAGGTTAAGAAATGGCACGGTCCACTTTAGGAGTGTCTGAAATCATGAATAAGTGTGAATATGGGAAAATATTGTAATATTTACAATGACATAAGGATATATAAATGTTTCAACCCCCCTGAACTTTCTTTTGTGGGTTCATGCAAACCCTTTTTGAAACAGGGAGTGGTGTCAGATCTATTAGGTTAACTCAGATCAGCAGTGGCGTGGTCATTTGGCACCAGGTTCATGTTATTCATTGTCACACTAACGCCCTCTGAGAGCCAGTTTAGTGAGTTAAGAAATTCTTTCTCCAGCTTGCTGTAACCAAGTGCTTTCAATTAACTGGTTTTTCCCTCTTGTAGTCATCTGTGTGACACAGTGAGGCAACGTAGAGCTGCTGAAAAAGAGTGAAGGAAGATGAGAACGAGCCTGGGGGAGAGATGGATTCTCCCGAGGCGGTCTAATAAACAGTGAACCGAAGCGGACTTCCAGCTGTGAGACTGAAAATCACGACAGAGGCTTTTTTCAGGCCTGCACCACGAGCAGGGTGTGTTTTCTGTCGAGGTTTTCTAATAATTATCCCTCAGAGGAACAGGCGTATCCTCAACTGTACCAACACGTTCAGTAATAATGACAAAGTCTGAATAGAGATGAAAATTTAACAAGCTCACTTTCACTCTCGTGGCACACAGCAGACAGACGAGTGGGATTCCAGTAGTTGGAAGACTGTGTTCTTGTGCTCACTGACAGCAGAGGTTCAGCTGTGTGTATGTATAGATCCCACAATCCTCTACTGACACAAAGACATTTTGTGTTAAACATATAAGAAGTTACAGAACGCCAAAGCTGTCTTATTGTGACCTTTAGTTCAACCTTAAAATCTCCTTTGCTTTTGTACTCAAGCTGCTATTTGACAATACAGAGAAAAAATGTGTGTGACTTGCTCCTGAAAAGTATTAGTCGTGCTCCGTGAGTCGTAGATGATTCACCCAATAATGATCCAAACAATAGAACAATTTGAGATTTAAATCAAGCTTTAAATCAGGTTTTCCTCAATTCTTTTGTTAAATTCTGCTACTGTGAAACGCCGTCACAGCAACCATGAAAACCCATCTACTCACCAGTCCACCTTCACAGCCTCGTGGTGTTTCTCACAAGCTATTACTAACTCTGTAAGAGGAAAGGCTTTTGTAGAAGAGGTCAGAGCTACAAGTGCAACATATGGACATGTTAACGAGGTTAAAAACTTTATTCCATCTACCCTCAGTGGCGCTCACAGGATTTCAAGTGTGGTGATTGGATGTTTCTTGCACAAATGCACCAGATATTTTCTAAAGGAGTTGTTGTTGTTGTTGTTGTTGTTGTGTTGCACTGACGATTCAAACAGGAGAGCTCCAGCTGTAACTCACTGTCTACGGAGGAAAATAATGTGCCTTTTACTTCCGGACCCAGAGGCTCCCAAAATAGATCATCCCACTTTGCAGCTGTATTGCACAACCCACATCCTCCCCATCACCACCATTACCTGGAGGATGTTACAGGAGATGCAACTCAGAGGATCCATTAGATGCTTCACCTGCTTGTTGTTACTCCTCCACCACCTGAGTTTACATTCCAGGGATCCTGTCCTGTGTCTAATCTTAATCTGATATCATCTCTTATCGTCTGATATTGTCTTACTGACAGGTCGCACCGGCATTTACAGTAAAACTGTCAAAATTTGCTGTGAAATCAATCAATTTTCAGTGGAATCACTTCAGTCGGTGGATTTACCTCTGAGGGCAAAGTAAGTAAATGCCCACATAGCAAAATCCAAGTGAAACATTTAAACATTTTCAGGCTTTCAAGTCTTGAGTTGTCATTGATGTTTTCATTAACAGCGACAATGATAAACATGGTGGAAGTTTAGAGATTGTATTAACTAGCGAACAGGGGGAATTAAATTAAATCAGAGGCCTCTCTCTAGTAAAGGCCTGATCCTGTGGTGTCCCAGGCCATTCTGACAATTCATGGTGTGTCGAACCTTTTCCAGACACCACCTCCAATGCTTTTATGAAACCTTGGGGAACAGAATCACATGATCCTGAAAAGAAGTAAAATATCCTAATTCAAATAAAGTGTAAAAACAATAAATTTAAATACAATTTCATTAATATTTCTACAGAGAAAAATATTAGTTTACAGATTTCTCCTAATTTATTATCAAACTCCTTCAATAAAGTGACGCCACTAAAGTTTCTGCAGAGAAACTTTTTCCTAATAATAAAATTAAGTGTCAATCAATGAAATATTAACAAAAGCTTAATATTGTAAAGTAAACCTTTTGTTTTGGAAGACAAAGTAAAAAATACTGTAAAACAGATTAAATCATCTCAAACTTCAACAGTATTTGTGTCAACATTGAATCTCTAAGTATGTAAAGTAATGTTAAAACCTGTAGAAGCACAATCTAAATATAATATTTACCATCTGCCTCATGATGAATCGAACAGTCACTTTGGTGAATCAGTGTTTTCATTGTTATTTAAATTGGTAAGTTCATAAGACAAATTAGAAAAGCACAAACTCTAGTATCTGTCTCTAGATCCTGTGTTGTCACTGTTGAAGGACGGACACATTTAAACATTTCTACCATGTTTGTTGTTGATTAAAGCAACATAGAAAGTCTTTGATTAATTACAGATTCAGGAAAAACCTCAGTGTGTTGTGATTTCTATACTGTGCTGCTGCTACTGTTCAAATTCATACCAGACACGCTCCATAAAAACCATCAACAAAGCAAAGCTTCATAAACTTAGTTAACCAAGTTATTTTCCACAACCTCACACTGACTGAACTACGAGGATGAGCTTTTAATTGGGACAGTTACAGGCTGAAATAAACCAATGAGTCGTAAAAGATATTGCTCCAAACTAACTTACAGTGAGCTGGAGATTTTACCGTGATGATGATTTTAAGTGCAGCGGTGACGTCTGACAGATGTAGGTGGAGAAAGTGAAGTACTGATCACAGAGGCGATGTGGTGCCCCTCCAATCAGCATTCATCACCATTATGTAATAAATAATCTGACCACAATGAAAAAAGTACGAAATCTAAACATTGTTTTATTCCAAATGTTTTCAAAATATAAATTTAAAGAACCATAAAAATCTAAATCAATAACTAAATAACCTCAACGTTGTCACATTGTAAATAACCCCCCTGCTCATCCACACATAAAGCCCCTTTACAGAGTCTCCTGTGTTGGCAACTTTTTCCCGCCAGATTTGACGACTTTTAAAACTTTTTTAGCTACTTCTTTTTTTTTTTCATAAAAGCAGTTAGTGACACATCAAGAGACTTTCCGGACAGACCTTATCTCCTCTCCTCCTCAGTGAGGACGCTCTGATGTAGCTCTGGACTGATGGTGTTCAGTGGGCGGGACAGAGCAGCAGCAAGTTCAGTTGACCAATCATCATCTGGGAGTGGACGTACCTAACGACCAATCACAGATCCCCTTTATTAATTGTGAATGTGGAGGTTTCCAGCTGAGGTGTCATTGCAAATTGTCCATTGGTTGTTGAAGGGGGAGGAGCCATGTTTTGAGACATTCCTGCTGCGGAGTAAAGAAGCAGCAGCTGGGCCAGTGAAGAGGAAACTGACTCTTGAAGGGAAGATCTGAACTATACAGGAAGCAGCGTCACCCCCCCCAAATAAAAAAACAGGACTGAAGAGGCTTTCTATCATTCCAAATTACATCTGTGAATTTTATCCTTGATGTAAGACCTGAGCTTGATTGAACAGACGGAGAGATCAGTTTCTACCTCGTTATAAAGTGCAAAATGCCAAATCCTTGAAATTACCCTTTAAACGGTAAGCGCCAGAAAATCAGCAGAAAGGGCATCTGCTGCTTCTGGGGGGGGGGGCATCTTGATCTTTTGTGGGTCTTGATGTATTTTAATTTTACCTTCTCTATCACACGATTAACAGTTAAAACAGAATAATCATGTTTTGTCATAATGATTATCTCTCTCACACCTATCCCACCCTTTGTTTTGACTTTCATCCTAAGTTTGACTCATATTCTGAGTATGAAACTGAATTCATGAAAAAAACCATCTAAAAAGCCAATTATGACTTGAGACAATTTGCATCTGAATAATTTCTGGAATGACAAAGGAGCAGCCAGCGAATGGGTTTACTGTACAAAAGGCAGCACAAATGAGGACGATAAATCATTCAGTTACAGATATTTAAAACACTCATCTTGTTTTGATTTGCTGAATAAATGAACTGTTTTAAGAGCACTCAACCAGTCTAATTGGAATCTGGAGTGATAATGAGTTCATTATGCTGCCTAAACATTGATTATCATTTCTGTAAAAGTGAATCAAGTTTATTCAATTGACTTTGATGGTCATTCTTCAGCAGGCCAGAGGCTGAGTGCAGATACTCTCGGGTTGCAGTTTTCTTCTGCAATTATCCGTTTTCTTGGAGTCGTCTTGTCGTGTGTCGTCACGTCGTGTGACCGACGGTTCCAGGGTCGTCGCCTGGTCTGTCTAAATGGATCTGGAACGTAATTAATGTTGTGAATCACACTTGTGTTTGACCTGTGGTGACCTGTCATAACCACCACCGTGAGAAGTGTTTCCTACACCCGCATCAACACCATCAGGGTATCTGAGACGCTCGCCGTGCCGCCACGACCTCGGCAGAGAGACGGGAGGAAGTCACGGGGGGGAGCTGACGGAGAACTCCTCACAGCTGTAAACAAACCTCTTGATGAGGAGGAACATTTCTTATGAGTTTGATCTCTTGCTGTGAAACACTCAACACCAAAGAGCAGAGCCATGAAATATATGCAGATCTTAACTGAAGCAGAGTTCGGTGATGATGACCAGAATGAGTTTTTAATCTTTTATTTCTTATTCTCTCTCACACAGTTATTATACACACTTACTTAAATACTCACTCCAGAATCCTTTACATTATTAATGCTTCTTGAAGATCCTCAAATGGCTGAATGTTTTACTGAAACATTTTAAATGACTTGTATAACATTTATTAAAATCATTGCAGATACTAACGTAAGGTTTATGTGTTTATTCATTCTGTATACTGGAGTTCATGGACTAAAAACTACTATATATTAACAGTGTTTATACAGTTAATTATTTACACAGTCATAAAACGAAACAATGTAAACTCTTTACATATTTATGTTATTATATTACTATTGTTTAGAAATTTAAATATTTACATCTGCATCTTTAAAAACAGTTTGCGTAACTTCCTGAATCCATCTCTTTAGTTTTCCTCAGTCTCAGTGCTTCTAGCCTCTGATTGGTTAGTTTAGCGACATATGACCAAGAGACAGGACTTACACTATGTAAAGGAAGGAGGAGTTGTTCTATCAGCTGATAGTGATTGATATCACAGCTGTCAGTGTGTATGTTGTATGAATGTGCTGTTTGATACTCTTGGTCAGCTGAGGACGAGGGAGGGATGATGGAGGCGTTGCCATGACAGCAGAGGAGGAGACGGACTCGGTGCTTCTTGTTGCTGCCACCCTGGGTGACGGCTCAGCGATTTCCAGTGACACTCCACCGCGCTCCAGGCTCCAGACAGGCCCTAACTGAAGGTCCTCTGCTCAGGTGATAGCTTGTGCCCAGGGAGCGGCCTCATCATATCCCTCCGCAAGGGAAATCTTAATCTCCCATAAAAACATAGCAGGACACATGGCGGTGCATCTGATGGGAGGCTGAGGGCGTTGTGACCGACAGCTCGGCCTAAGGCCGAGGAAGAGAGTGAACCTCCATCACTGCACATCAGTCACCCTGAAGCCACATCTGGTCCAGCACAGCCATCCAGCCTTCGGCACTGTGGACATGGGAGCTGCTATGTGCCGAGGCTCGGAGGATGACACGTTTCCTGTCAGTTGCTCCAACACAATTTGGGGAGTTCCACAATTTCTGAGAGCCCTCTGCAGTGACCCTCTGCTCCTCTGCTCCAGGAAATGGAGAGTATCCTCCAATTAGATCATAGAATGAGTGGTTGGAGTGGTTGAAGAGCCTCCCCTATAGGATAATGCTTCATGCCTCAAAGTCGTCTCAAACTGGTTTCATGAATGTGACGGTGCGTTCGGTGAACATCAGTGGCCTCCACAGTTTCCAGATTAAAGGCTGTTTTTATACTCAGGACTCAGAGCGCTTTGCATTTCGACTCTGGCTCACTACACATTTTAATGTTTGTGTTTAGGCGGAGTTAGAGTGTTGGGACTATTTCTTGGCAAACAGCAGCCAGGGGCAGTGACTGTGCACAACTTCCTGGAGTCCTGTGAGGGTCGGGTTGCCAGGTTCGGTACCACGGTGCCTGGACACAGAGCTAAAACAAAACCTGTATCTGGAAACCTGCAGTACAGGCGGGGATGTTGAACAGAGGTACATGGACGGATACGGCTGTACAATACAAACCTGAGCAGTTAACGTGCACATGGAGCCATGTCAGCCAGGTTGGCTACACAGCTTACTCCTGCTTCCAGGGTTAATTTAAGCTCAGCTAACCACCTCCTGACCCCCCCCCCCCATACTCAGAGAGCTGGACAGACATGAGACTGATGTCGTATCTCATGTGAGGACAGAGGAATTGAAGAACACGAGTTTTAAGTGACGTCTGTTTCTGTTGAGTCAGCTGTCATTCATGCAGCAGTGTCTTTTGTTGCCTTGGAGTTTGTGTTTGCTCTTTCAGTTTTATTAAGGAAATTATTTTGACAATGTGTCATTAAGTTTAGAAATACACTCATTTTGTAGTCTAACAATTTATGGACAGAATGAAAACATTTAGTGATTATAGCTCACCTCTGAAAACAGATCAGCAGCTTCATATGAAAGTGTAAGTGAATGTGCAAGAACAGGAGGAGTTCGAGGAGTTCGAGGAGTTCGAGGAGTTTGAGGAGTTCGAGGAGTTTGAGGATGCACCGGGTCGTGAAGCTGCGACACAGCGTACAGGAGCAACTTCAGATGAGGTTACTTTATTTTTTAATCTTTGGGCTCAGGGAGATGAATATATAACAAGTTGCTCCATGTCAAAAGTCCAAGTGAAGTAGTTATTGGTGTTAAGGTCAAAGTCTTTTTAAAAATGTTGTGCAGTCTAATGTAATCAAAGTCATGCCTCTACAATTTCATGCCTGTATAATTTTGTAATCTAAACTAAATCAACAACAAGAGCACCTGGATAAAGTCTGACTGAAGCCTAATTTGTGTGTTACAAGATTAAAGTGGGATTAAATTATGCATGGAAAGAAAATGAGACGTTGCTTGTTGGAGTCTCGGCGGTGTGACAGTCCTGCAGCTGAACTGAGGCAGCAGCAAACATCACGGCGTCGGCGTGTGAAAAGTGCTGCATCTTCAAAATGAGAAAGGACAAGGACCTGGCAGAGGCAGCTGTCGCGGCACTCAGGAGCTAGCATGAGAAGATGGGGGGGTGGGGGGTATGTTTATTTAAAGAAGAGACAGAAACAAAGGTGAAGAGGGCGGGAGCAAAGACACCTGGGAAAACCCCCCTGACGTGTGTTCACACTCGGACCGCGAGGCTTTACGCTCTGCAGAGGACGGCGAGGAGCCTGAGTGTCTCTCCGCAGGCAGTTACACCTATTGATTGAGATGAGAGATCAAAAGAAGCAGATTCAGGACAGAGAAAAGAGAAACACAGACGGAGTGCAGTGGGGCGAATGATCACACACTCCTTCATTGCGTGACTCGGGTATCAAGGGAACAAACTGTCTTCCAGTTTTACAGCAGCGACGATTCTGCAGTACACATGAAGATAAACTGAGTCCTGTTATCCTGCCACAATCTAACAGGGATTCTCAGGGACTGCACAGAAATTATTGAGGGGGATAGAAGTGTAATAAAAGGAGACGGATGAAGTGTTTTGCTTTTTGCTGAGGGAGGGGTTTATCTTTAGCTTTAGCTTCGTCCAGATTCATATTTTGCTTGATATATTTATAGTAAAAATGAATAAAACAAGATCAAATAGTGACATTAAAAGATTTATTTTGTGAGTTCAATGAATAAAACGAGCCGTTAGAACATTGGGAACTTTGTGATGTCACAACAAAGCAGTCAGCAAGCCCCGCCCACCTACACCCACCATCCAAACCTTCCAGGATTTAGTTTCTGAAATCTGCTATATTTTTATTGGCTCACTCAGAAAACAGTCAGCCAATCAGAAGAGAGGCTCAGAGCCTCCTCTCTTCTGATTGGCTGACTGACCTGTTGTTACTAGAGCTCCAGAGAGAAGCCTGAGAGAGGAGATGTAAAACTACACTGAGATGGTTTTTATATCTTCAGATAAAAGACAGAAGAAGAAGAAACATGGAGCTTCATGTTTGCAGTTGTTAACGTGAATGTTTCATTAACATTAGAGGAAAACTATATTTTAAAATGCTCTTTTCCTTCTTAAAGGTGAATGTAATTGTACCAAAGGAACGTGGTTGTTTTTCACAGACAATATTAACAGTTTTTATTCAAATATAAGTAAAAGATAAAGTTGAGCTCTCGTCCCCTCACTTATCATTTTCACTCGGTCCCTAACCTCCGTCTGAGAGCAGCTCTGTCAGTCGCTGAAACCCAGGATGCAGTTTGGACGATGAACACAGCTGTGCTCCACTACCTGAGCCGCTCTCTGTTCGCTGTCAATGAGGATGAGACGCTGTGTGCTGGAACAACCCCCCCACCCCCATCAGACCGGATGCTCTTCCCTGGTATTTCAGGTGAAAACTGCAGGGAGCACTGCAGAGACAGGTGTGGAATTTTAATGAAGACGCAGCCACAGAGAGACGAATCCACAGGCTTTTCACAAAACGCTGAATGTCAGAATGATATTTATGTAAATAGTCAGATTGGGTTAAGCATTCAAAACTCAGTCAGTCATTGACCAGATAACAGACTGCTGCCAAAGTTGATAAATAACAAGCCGTCTGAAGGCAGAGAAAGCACCACATATATATCCTGCTGGTGTCCTGAAGGCAATAAAGCAGAGCTTGTTTGGCTGTAGCCAATATTCTCACTGACACCGTATGAACAATATGATCCCGGCTCTTTCAAGACTGTGGCATTGAGGGATATTGAATTATTCACAGTTAATAACCTCATCAAATGCAGAGTTAGTGTATGTATTATTGGAGTTTGATGCTCACCCCTGCATAATGTGCTGCCAGCCGCTGATATCCAAGTATTGTTTGAAATGTTGATTCAGATGAATCATCCGGCAGCCGGGGCCACGTGGCTTTGTCTTCCACATGTCTTGTAGTTGTGTAAGTCACATTAGCCTGCTACTGAGCGACTGGCTTTTGTGTTGTCGACAGACTCTGACTGCCGCGCTGTCAGTCGACGAGCGTTTATTTAGAGGTTTGTCATAAACAAAAGACGTGCGGAGGAAAAATAGCAGTCCAATTTGAAGCTGACATATTTCACCATGTATCATATTCAGCTTCTTGTAGCAACACATTTAGAGCCACAAAGAAAGAAGAAGAAAAAGAAACTATTTCCTGTCCTTTGCAGCATTTAGTGTTTAATAGATCTCCACCCAGCACAGCCTACTGTATTGTCTTTCCATGACAATATGTTTAAACAGAATAATTAAGTTTCATTCCTCTGCTATTTACCCTCAGGGGGTAAATGCAGCCAATGAGGCAGCGGTACACAGCAGCTCTCCCGGCTTGTTTGCAGCTCTAAACTGTGTTGAGGATGTCTAATGGTCTGCACTCTGTTATCCTCATATATTTATTCTGCACAGTTAGCCCTAATCTGTTTTTGTGAGCAAATTGTTGTCCTATCATGGAGATCCTCCAGCTAACCAGCATCATGAGATAATGTTGGATGTTACTGAAGCAGCTCCAACGGCTTTGATAGTGCCAGTGACAGCAAACTGGTGTTGAGGGTTTTTCTAGCCTTCTCATCGCGGTTCCCAGGTGTTTCAATCCTCAGGTACATGTCCAGCTTATGTTTTAATTAGCCAGTATAAACGGCTCGGACATTTGTTTTAATTATCTGTGTCCAGGAGCAGACACAGAACAGAGGCTGTGTTTCAATAGTGAAAAAGTTGGTGGGAGATGAATGGAGAGGATGGACCTGAGGCAGAGTGGGGAGGAGTGGCGGTGAGCGTGGAGCGATGGGACGGAGATGGTGGAGGGAAACAACGTGGTGGAGACGGTTGGCAGGCAGGTTTTTCTAACATAAACTTTTCTCCTGTTTCCTATACGCAAAGCTGCTGAGAACAACTTTTACTGCGGAAAGAGTAAGACTCTGTTGCTGTGGCTGACGTCATTTCTCATGGATGAACTTGCTTACAAGAACCACAGCGATTGGTTGATGAGAGACCGGTTTGTGGCGCAGGAAGGGCTCACATGAAACACTACGCTCTGTTAGATCAATCCTCACGCACGAATAACGGCAGCCCTTTTTACGATTGTTCGTGATTTGGTTTTAGTGATTTTGGAGTCCTCTCCATTACTTTTAACTTCTCCCAGACTTTTAGTACTAAGCAGCTTTGTGAATTACTCTTAGTCAAAACAATGGAGGGGTAAAGTTAGAACTGACTATTATTTTTAGAAGTTTCTCCTAAATCTTCTTTTAGTCTTTAGATGTTTTGTTAATGTGGGTCCAGATTATTTTAGTTCGTACACGGTAGCAATAAATCCTCCATGCCACAGAGTTCCACAAGGTTCTGTGCTTGGACCAATTCTATTCACTTTACATCTGCTTTCTTTAGGCAATACATATATATATATATATATATATATATATGTAAATACTCTGTAAACTTGCATTGTTATGCAGATGATACCCAATCGTACCTGTCAATGAAGCCAGATGAAACCAAACAGTTTGCTAAAGGGAAAAGATCCTGGTCCTGCTCAGTGATACACAACCCAAAACACCCACTGCTGCCATTAATAAATGTAGTGCTTCATTCATTTAATAAAAACTGTTGTTGCTGAACATAATGCAGTCAGTGATTGCACAAACAGTTTATTAGTATATGAACAGAATGACAGAGTTGTCTGTTCTGTCTGCCAGTGCTTTAAGCATCTGGTGTTTTTGAATGTCTTTTCTCTCTTTGTACAGCTGCAAAGTATTAAACAGCAAAGCAACATTTATTCATATTTATAGTTATACAAGTGGATAGTGCATAGTTTTGTAGTTTTGTCTGGAGAGGAACCTGCTGAAAACTGCTGCATCCTTCATGTGGCAATCTGACTTTTTTTTCTGTCTCTTTTCATTCTTGTCTGTCCACCAACATGAACTCCTGCTGTTTCTCTTCCCAGCCTATTTACATGGACGTATTTGTATTTTTCTAACCGCTGACGTCCCACTGACTGCATCCTGACAAGTCATAAATGTGAGTCTAACACATACACAGTGTACAGCGAAGGCACCAAACCCTCCTGGAAATACTCATTTACATTAAAATCTTAGAAACTTAGAAACCATCATAGAAACTGAAGCGTAAGACATTTTAATATCAGAGTAAACAGTTATTAATGGTGGTTACTGCTTGGTTCCTTCCAAACAAACAACAACAACAACAAGAAACACATTTTCAACCAGCACATGAGAAAATAACCAGGCTGTAGTTCCTAAACAGGTTCCTTGTGTGTAACAGGCATGCTGTGCACCTGCCTCTGTAGGAGCACATCGCTCTCTTGATAATGTGCCATTAAGATAAGTGTGAAATGAAAAGACCAGGTTCTTGTTTGTCGATCACTTTCAGCTGCCTCATCTCATTTTAAGACCAACACGTCCATGGGCGCTCAGAGTGGATGCAAGTGTATTTGCTATTTAAACGTTGTGGGTGCTGGACGGGAAAATAACGACTGCGTCGGTCTGAAACTAGCAAAGACACTTTGTGCCATGTGCTTTGTGCCGAGTATAAGATAAAGCCCTACATGTCTACAGCCATGTTAGCAACTCTGTGAGGCACAGTGGTGTTGTGATACATGCTAACATGAGCACGCTAATGTGTTTATCATGTGGGTTCAGCATTTCAGCATGCTAACAATTGATAATTAGAAAGTCGATGTGCAGCTGACGATGGGAGCGTCATCACTTTTAAAGGTATTTAGTCTTAAATCAAAGATCTTCACACAGAAATTACAACCTAATGATGGTGCAAGAAAAGCCACTAATGAAAACCACACAGTGGCAAAACAGCAACAGCCAGGGATCACCAAGCTCAGTACGATGCATTCTGTGGTGACCATGAATATCCGTATACATTTTCATGGCAGTTTAAGTTCCCAAGAGGATGAACCCTTTCCAATTTAAACGTCCCATGACCTTTCATTCAGCACAACCTTTATGAGAGCTTACAGTGATGTCCCAGTTGGTTTCTATTTCTAGTGCATTAATGATCATCATGAGGAAATGTACTTGTATCCAGTGTTCTGCCTGAGTCTTATTTCCTGTGGAAGGGAATTTAAAACATTTACAATGATTGAATGCAACAGTAAAATAACATCCTGCCATCCCCAGAGCTTAACCTTGACATTTCCTGTGCTGGAAGTTCCTGCTGTGAATTCAGAGGGTGCATCTCAGCGCAGTGAGAACCTTGACACTTAAGCAGATACGACATGTCAGATCTCCATCATCCACCCAACGAAAGAACGATGTGGAGTTGCCACTTTTCTTTTTCTCGTTTTACTTTTCTATTTCTCCTTCACTTCCTGTCCTCAGCTGTGGAACACATATTGTGGTAAGAGGTCTTTTGGGAGCGACAAGTATTCATTTGACCTAGATGTTCCACTATCTCTTTTTTCATTTGGGAAATTGGTGCACGCTGTTTAATATACAGAGTTGGTCTCTTTGCTCCATTTTCTTTTCTTTAGTGTTTGTCACAAGTTTGACTTGTTTCATGGAAATTGTTGCGGTGGGTGTGGTTGTTCTCCACAGTCTGATTTTACTAAAAGCCATTACTGATAATAATGGAGGGGAAGTTGGTTTGAAGGTCACAATGTGAAAGTAATTAAAGTAAAAGGTAAAACATCAGAATTCAGGACAGAATGAAAGAGTCCTCCACTGATTTAACGTTGCTGTTAAATGTGTTTCCATCCACCTGCTTTCATCTGTATTTGATTTGTGCATAAATAAAGAGACCATCTTATAGTGGGATCAGACCAGACATGACGTCCATCAACATGTTGATGTTCTCACCCATTCATACTTTGGTACCAAGTCGATTCCAAAATTCAGAAAATGTGACGGTACTTGTTTTTCTACAGTAACATCGATGCTGCAGATGTCGTAGGTAGTAGATATGTGATTCCTCCTGGACAGAGGAGAGCAGGATAATAACCCTACAAGTGTCCACGCCGTCATGACATAAAATACTGACATTCTGGTCGTGAACAAAACCCAACGTCTGTCAGTCGTCAGTTGTTACAGTCCAACGTCTTTCTGACGTGACATTAACCTCGGGTGTCTGCTGTGGTGGAGCGACACCAGTTCAAGGATATAAAAAGTCTGATTTCTCTTCTTGTGACTGGACACAAACAGAATGTGTCACCTGTGACCACGAGGCTCGTCTACAGGACTCTTCAGTAGCGTGTGCTTTTTCACCGCCTTGTCTTGGACTTGAATGTTCTGTAGCTTAAACCTCCTGAGCATTTTTATGATCACCACTGAGACTCTGGATTTAGAAACTCTATATAAAGATGCACAGACACACACACACACACACACACACAATCAATACACCGCCCCTGCACCTACCTCACATGCAGATTACATACAGCTGAGCCTGTCCTGCTGCTTCCTCTGATATACTGTGTGAGCTGATGGCAAACAGCAAGTTGGTCGCAGGGCATGGGAGTGCCTCATAACATGGCACAAGATGCTAATACCAGCAGAGCGGAGGATTTGGCAGGCGTGACGCCATCTGGAAACTGCCAAACGGCTCAGCCTCTGATGGTGGAGCTCTCCATTCAGATACTCTGACAACACTGGGCTTCAGGGCCACTAACAGTGCAAACACTGTACAGAGCTGGAGCTGATTACCCAACGGTGCTGTGCTGTTTAGTCAAATCAGTAGCTCGCCTGAACCCATACCAAAGTCCTCTGATAATCTGGCATTTAGCTGGAAAAATAACTTCTGGCAAATAAGAATTTTTTGAAAAATCCATCATTTTGAAAGCAGAAATAAAGTGATGAATAACTGTTAAAGCTTCATCTCTAAACATTTTCATCTTCTCACATTGACTGCTTTAAAATCAGAAAGAACTTAAAATGATTTAAGAATGAGCTTTATTTTCTATAATCAAAGATAAAAACTGAAATTTGTAAATATTTCTGCACTCGCTCGGTCTACACTGCCCCCTTGTGACACAATTACTTGTAATTGTAAAGAAACAAATCTACAAAATCTACAAAAACTACAAAATCATCGAATATGGCAGGTGTCCTAGGGGTCAAAGGTCAGTGCATGAATGAATAAGTAAACATAAAAACAAATGCAATGCAATATGCAATACAGGCACTAGAGAGCCCTGAACACTCTTAAAGGAAAAAGAAAAAACAGCATCTACACCACTTTTCTGGAATCACATTGTTTAGACAAGCTGGTGGACAAACACATTAAAGCTCCTCCAGTGTAAAGGTCTGTGTCCATGTGTAGTGTGATTATAGATCAGCTCTAGCTTCTATATTAATACTGTGAAAGTATCAAAGCCTCAGTCCACAGAGAAATGCACACAGCCTGTATTCAGAAACTGAGCCTTAAAACCAGCCGTCAGGACTTCTGGAACTTTGTGATGTCACAACAAAGCAGCCACCAAGCCCCGCCCACCTGGACCCACCATCCAAACCTTGCAGGATTTGGTTTCTCTGAGTGTTTTTACCTGAAATCTGCTTTATTTTTATTGATCACTCAGAAAACAGTCAGCCAATCAGAAGAGAGGCTCAGAGCCTCCTCTCTTCTGATTGGCTCACAGACCTGTTGTTACTAGAGCTCCAGAGAGAAGCCTGAGAGAGGAGATGGAAACTACACTGAGATGGTTTTTATATCTTCTGATGGATCAACACTTCAAATAAAACAGGAGAAATGTAAAATGTGGAGCTTTAAACCAGTCCTGCAGAAACACACTGTGCCCAGATAGAAAAGGATTATCTGGGCTTGTGTGGGTGTGTCAGAGGTTCGTCAGATACCTCATGGACTGGAGTAGTTGAAGCTAGTAACTCGCCATAAGCCACTAGTGCTAACTGCTAAAGCCTGGACAATGTACAGCTAGGATGTCAGCGCCTCCTCGTTGGCCTCGTGAGAATGTGAAATCATCAGAATAAAGCCTGAAAAAAAAAAAAGAATACAGCGGCCAAGTTGCAGGACCGGCCTGCCGCGGTCAATGACAGGTCAGATCCTTCAGAAAATTCACAAAGGCACCAGGGCCTCGTCCAGAGTGCAGAGACGGCATGTTCGTCTGTGGAAATGAAAAAGGTTGTGACGTCATGCCTGGCGTGCCGGGAACCGAAAAGAACACAACCAAAGGAACCTCTCATCTCCCGGAGCGACCCTGGAAGAAAATTGCCTTGGACCTCTGTGAGCCCCTTGGACCCCCACCACCACAACTACCTGGTAATGTCAGACTATTACTCCAGGTTCATAGAAAACTGCAGCTGCCAACAACGTGAACACAAGTTTTCCAAATGCTGAGAACTGCCTGTGCCAGGTTTGGTATTCCAGATGAGCGACGCCGGACCCACACAGCAGTGGGGGGGGGGGATTAGTGACACATCTACCTTGTAAATTAACTAAATTTTTAAGTGTAAATTTTCAGTCATTGCATTTTGAATCCATTTTTATCCACAGAGGGCATAAGGTTGATCATGCTGATTGAGGATTTGTTAGTTTTAATATTAATAGAAGCAAACACCATCATAACATCCTAACTGATCACTCAGCTTCATTTCTAACGAAACGTCCCACGTGTCGTGACGATGATAATATTATTTTTGCCACATCTGAATCAGACTGACTGAACGTTTGATGCTGATAAAAATAACTAATAACTAAATACACGTTGCAGGTGCAGCAGACACACACCTGACAGTGAATATCTGAAGAGAAAACATAACGGCTGGATTTCAGATTACACCTCTGTGAAGGGCTGCTGGACAGATTGGGTCTTGAGGAGAGTGTGTAGTGAGAAGAGGTTTGCACTCACATTGATTTTTCTACTTAAAAGAACATCTTATAATGTGACTGTTTCAAAATCACTTTCAGTCTTGTTTTATTGTTTAAGTTGTTGTCCGTCTGCTCTGTCTCTCTGCTCCTGTACGAGTTAACCAGATAAATGAACATTACTGACACATTTTCAGAAATCAATAATTCTCATTAGAAAGCAGTGGAGTCCGAGTCGAGTCGCCATCACTCTGGCACAGTCAGGACTGACATACGAATAAAAAAGGTCGACATTAAAGACAAATGACACTGTCAGCATTTGAAAGGGAGTTTATTTACTGTGGGACGATACCAAAGAAGTCTGAGTCAAGTCACGAGTCCTGAAAATCCAACTACTACCTTCTACTACACTATCGCTGGCATCGTGGACTGCACCTTTAATGAGAGTTAAAAGAATGAGGTCAAATATTTTTGGTTTGTATAACTGCAGAATGTTGTTTATTTCCCCAAATTAAGGAGGAAGTGCTCCGTTTTTCACGACCAAAACAATCGCGTCAGGTTAGGAGTGATTTGTTGTCACGGTTTCACTCACTGACCGTGGTCATGGTTACAAAAAAACATTTAAAAAGATGGAAAACACATCAGCAAACACATGCCTCTCTGCACACCCAGCAGACAGAGAACAACATTAGCATTAACTTGAGTTCAGCTGACACTGTTGTTTTAGCTCTGTCCGCTCAGTCCTGAGAGAAACATCTGCCTCTTTAGCTGCTAAATGTTCTGCTGCAGGTTCACAAGCTAGTCGCTGTGAGGTAGATCAGAGCAGAGACTGCAACTGTGAGCTAAAATAGGCTAAAACATGCATGTCATTTTGCATGAAAACCTCTCAATCAACAGTGTCAGCCCTAAAATCTTCAGCCGGCCTCGCTGTGATTCTCAGGAGTAGTTTTTTATTTGGCTCTTTAACATAAGAGGTTATCAATCTGATTACTGAGTCAGTATCAAGCTGTCCAATCTCACTCCGTGATTGGAGACGCCACTACAGACGACTTAGCGGGGACACCGGTGATAAAATCAAGGCTCGGATGGCGACCTGTTGGAGTCAGCGGGAGAGGAAGTGTCACGACAATCAAATGTGCAGCGTTAATGGTGCCCTCGGTGGAGCTCCTCTCTGCAGATAAATGCTTCCTCTCTCCCCTCTCCGTGGTGATGAGACATCGCTGGTTGCTAGTGGCTTGTCATGAGGCTCCCCATCTGTGCTCTTAGCACTCTAATGAAGAGAGTGACATGAAGCGGTCGAGATGAAGGCTGTGTTTTTGATTCTAATGAGCAACGAGGGTTCTTCACAGAGGATGTGGGTGTGCTGATATCTTCCTCCCCTCTTTCTCTTGTCAAGAGAGAGACGAGAGTCTAAACACTCATCCATCTGACGCAGCCAGAAAACTGTTCACTATTTAACTCATGCATGCTGATACATATAGGGGCAATAGAGTTTCTCTGTTATACATCAAATGGATTAGCAAAGAAGAAGATGAACCCTCAAAGCACTTGGTCTGAGCCTCAAACTGCTTCAGTTTTTAGCCTTTTTATCCACTTCCTGTTTTATTTTGACTTCACTAACTCTCCCTCTTGTTTCAGTTCACTTCCTGCCTTTGTGTGCTTCATGCAACTGTGATTGCTCCGCCCTAATGTGCCACACCTGTGCCTCATTTTCCCCCCTCGCCCAGTGTATTTATTCAGCCTTCTTCCCTCCCCTTGTGCCAGTTCGTCTTTGTTCCTTTATGACAAGCATTGCAGCCTCATGCCCTCGTGTTTTTACCTCTGGCCCTGTCTGACCCCCCCTTCAAGTTCTCAGCAAGGTGTTACGAAGCCCAGTGAAAGTGTCAGTAAACACAACAAGAAGCTCCACTAAGTAAAGTTTCAACACAAGAACCAACAAATAACAAACAATCTAGCCTCAACCATTAGCCCACGCTAGCATTGCTATGATATGCTCCACAGCAATGCTGACAGTTAGCCAGCTAGCACTAGCACCATTTGCCGAACACATTCTTCATATGAGTAACAGCGAGTTAGCTAATATTATAATGTGTTCAGTAGCCGTCACTGATGAAAACAGACATGTGACATTATGAAGCATCAAGTTACTGACACATGTGTCCAGCTGGACCCTTTAGCAGCTCGTAGGGTTCTCCTCTCAGTAAAACCCAGACCAGTATCAGCTCCATGGTTGGACTGGGGAAGAAAGACTGATCCACTGGGACAGACCGCATGTATGACACTGATGGAGCAGGTAAAAACTGGACGGTCAATTGACCGACTGGGATTTGAGCTTGTGGACGTTCACTGTGTGTTTATAAACAAGGGGGGGGGCAACAGTTTAACAGGGCGGAGTCACATGCACTAAGATGCATTCACTACCAAAACAAAGAACAGAGAAACTCTGATTACATCACACAGAGACATACATCCACTACATCTTTACATAGAAAATAGTTGTTTGCTGCTGTTTTATTGTTTAAAATCTTCACAGAACATTTTAAAATGGCAGCATTTCTCCTTGGTACACTTGTTTTTCAGGTAGCTGGCAGGTTGTTCCAGTATGTTTGAGAGCCTGCCACAGTTCTTCTGTCTCTTCATGTGATCCCAGGCTGACTCTATGATGTTGAGATCAGGGCTCTGTGGGGGGCAGACCATCTGTTGCAGGACTCATTGTTTTTCCTGTTGCTGAAGTTACTTCTTTATGAATCTGGCTGTATGTGTGGGAATGTTGTCATCCTGCAGAATGAATGTGGGACTGATCAGATGCCTCCCTCATGGTCTTTTGTGATGGGCAAGAATGGAAACACCTAAAACTTTTGCAGAGCACTGTAGTGGTTATATCCTGTCTGGGGGCAGGGATGGATTTTACCCTTTGGCAAGGTGAGCAACTGCAAGAGCCCCACAACTAAAATACTATTCTAACTCATATACCCTGTAATAACTTACAAAAGTCCCTCAAAAGAGCTTCTTTTATCATCGTCAGTGTGCCTCCATCAGTAGGCCAGCCACTGCTCACTGCTGTGCGTAACTCACTTGTTTGAAAGATGCAGAAACTTAACTGTTTGGAAGATTTATCACAGTGAGTATTACAACAGCAAAAACATGAGGGAAAGTAATAAATTATTTGTAAAACTCCCAAAAGTAACTGGTAGTCTCAGCCCCCCCTGGACCTCCCAGCATTGCCAGAGATATTAATGTTTCCCTGCTCACTTTTTAGATGACTGCACCTCCACCACCTCCCCCTCTTCCCTGACTCTCATTTAAACAGATAACTGTAATAATATAAGAAAAGGAAACTGCATTTAAGGATCACGAAGAGGCAAGAAACTGCCTGCCTGAATGTGCAGCAACATACTGGAAAAATATCAATACTGTACTAAAGAAATACTTCATTACAACTAAACGTCCTGCTTTCACACTGCACTGCACCGATGCAGTACAACCACAAAGAGACGAATTTAACCCCAAAGAGACGAAGTACAACCACAAAGAGACGAAGTACAACCACAAAGAGACGAAGTACAACCACAATATGGTTTGGAGAACTGTTACTTATTATCTAGAAAAATGCACAATGTCAGTTCACATTGAATCCCAGTGTGTCATCAAGAGATTGAACAAACTGTGCAGGCAGTGTGTAAAGAAGGTGTGTGTGCGGCCCTGAACCACAGAGCTGGTATTCAGAAAAACAACATAGTCTACTGAAATCATGGAGGGTGTTTCTGCCTCTGCACTATCAATGCATTTTTATTTGTTTGTATTATTTATTACCTCTTGCCATCGTGTGCCTTGACTGTGCCGGCCCAGGGCAGGTACAGGTCTGCAAACTGGACCTGTGCATGGACGTGTTTTTATGAGAATACGACACAACTGCAAATAAAAAACATGAGAGCAGGAGACAAAGCAGAAAACTCACTGAACTCAAGTGCACAGAACAGATCCAACATCCTACAAGTTGCTGTGAGCAGCTCGATCATCACAGAGCTGCAGAACCACAGGTCACAGGACATGGATGATGGTACTGGTACCTTCTCTCAGTCTCAAGATGTGTTGGATGCACATATCCATCTACAGTAGATGGAAAAAAAAGGTGAGCGATTGTTTTTTGATGGTCTGTGTGTGTTCACCTCTGCTAAGTGAAGCCATGAAAATTGCCCTGCGTCTGTGTTTGAGATAAGAGGTGTTCTGAGCAGGTTTAACTCAGACACAATTTTGTGCCAAAATGAGCACCAAAATTGCACTGAGCCACCTAATCAACATAAACACAGGCTCAACCATGCCTCTCCTCCCACACTGACAATAACACATTTGTGTGGTGGACAAAGCCGACACAACAAATAAAAACCAATCTAACTAGATAGGTAACAATACAACCTGAATGTCCTAACCAAAACATGCATGAGAGAACAAGATTAACAAAACTCCTCCACAATAACACCCTCATCATGAGAACAAGAACACTTAACACACTGCATTAGGAACAAAGACAAGAGTGGCTGGTTTGTTGTCTCTTTATCTGAGTTTGTTGTCATCTGCAGCGAGCTAATGACTTGCAAGAGCTGTCAGTGACCAATCACCTCCTTCACATACATGAGCGCACACAACAAAAACAACCACAGTTAGGGTTGATGATATCCAAACTTTAAAGCTCCTCCAGTGTAAAGGTCTGTGTCCATGTGTAGTGTGATTATAGATCAGCTCTAGCTTCTATATTAATACTGTGAAAGTATCAAAGCCTCAGTCCACAGAGAAATGCACACAGCCTGTATTCAGAAACTGAGCCTTAAAACCAGCCGTCAGGACTTCTGGAACTTTGTGATGTCACAACAAAGCAGTCACCAAGCCCCGCCCACCTGGACCCACCATCCAAACCTTGCAGGATTTGGTTTCTCTGAGTGTTTTTACCTGAAATCTGCTATATTTTTATTGGATCATTCAGAAAACAGTCAACCAATCAGAGAAGAGGCTCAGAGCCTCCTCTCTTCTGATTCGCTCACCAACCCAAGTGTAAAATTAGGACCCTTAAAATCTTGATACAGTCCAGCCCAAATATGGCGATATACAATATTATGGCAGATCTTTTATTTTATTTAATGTTTCTCAGTCGAAGGAAACAGGATTGGACTTTATTTATGTGCCAATCAAAGTTCACGTTAGTTAGCTTGTTTTGTTCTGGCCTGGTATTCACCCGGTTACTCGGCCCGAATCTGGCCCACATATAGTATTGATCGTAAGCTGCTACTTCCACATCTGGAGCAATTCAAGCGCACACACAGAAAATCCTCTAACAATACTCAGGACTTCCTTTGTGTCAGAATATGGAAGTCAGTAACACATGATGTATTTTGTTATTTAATCTGATGGACTTGCTGAATTTGAGTGGAGCAGAGGAGGTTAGTGAACCTCTACAAGCTGCAACAGGAAGACGCTGCGTAAACAGGGAAAGTACAGGCTCAGAAAAGAGAAGACGTGTTCTTTCTAATGATGACAGAGGCATAACAGACGCAGCAGCAGTCCCTGTAGGAAGTGAAGTGCCGGTGGACAGGGAGAGACAGGGATCAGGCTAATAAGATCACTGAGCAGGAAGAAATAAGAGGATCAATAGGTGTTATTCAGGGAAGATGGAAACGAGTGTGGCAAGTGGTACAGAGGTACAGCATGTCTCTAATCTTTGATTCTTTATAATGAGGAGCTCACAGAGATAGGCTAGCAGGTAGGATTAAGCCTTCTCAAGTTTATGACTTACAGTATCGGCACGCCGTCCTGCGTCGCTGCTTGAATTTTAAAAACATCATCCTGGAAAGTGAAGGAAGTAATCTCATTAAAATACAATCCCGGACACACACACACACACACACACACACACACACAGGCACTTACACTCCACACAGACACTCTCTTCTGTGGCAGCTGTAAAACCCGCTTGTACACGATTAGTGTTACCTGGAGACGTGCAGCAGTTTGTGAAGGCTGCCAGCGGCTTCAAGTTTCTACTAAAACACTGTTATGAGTTATCACTAATTTAAATCTATTCACCTGACATGTGGTGAGCATCAGCAGCATCAAGGACATCCAAGCATCTCCCAACAAACCATGTGCCTCTCACAACCAATAACTGATGCATTTACACATCTGTTTTTACATCCATACATCCTCTCTGTTACATGTTGCCTAGCAGCAAGCTCGAGTGATATCACCAAAATATACTCAATCCCAAATATCGTAATATTTGTTAATAATCATATTGTTATATTTAACGTTTCAGTTTTTTATCTTTCAGGTGTTTATTATAATATATAATTATATTATTGTATTTTATGATCCAGGTATTTTTTTATAATATAAATGTATGTTATTGTATTTTATGTTTCAGGTGTTTGTTATACAATATAATTGTACTATTGTATTTCATGTTTCAGGTATAAGTGATATATATATATAATAATAATAATAATAATAATAATAACATATAAGTTTTATTTGTGACATGCCAGTGTACAGGAAGCAGTCCAAGGATCCTCGCATTGTTTCAGGCTTATGTAAGATGTCACTGTCAATCTACTGTCTATTTTTTGCTTGTAACCTCCCCTTGCAATCCACGCAATGTATGCAAATCAAATGTGATTGTAAGTCAGAGACACATACATTAAATGTGAGAGGCAATTTAACCCATTAACCCTTTGCAATTAAAGTATTTCATAATTAAGATTTCACACATATAATTCACTTTAAAACTAATGAATTATAACTGTATGTTTTATAACACCGTAACCTAGAGATGATCTTTATATTTTATTAAATTGTTTTTCAAATTACATGTGGTGACTAATGCAATCGTTGGATAATGTCCTGAGGCCGTGTCTATTAGTGTGCCACATTTATCTACCCTACCTGAGCTGCAGGGGGAAGGCTGGGGTGGATGGCTGTGAGTGCCTGAACACAAAGTTCACATGTGAGCAGCGAAACATAACCATAAAAGAAGGGTTAATGATGCTAGAGTCACTGTGTGGTCATGACTTGTTATTTTGTTGGAAAACAAATGAAAGAAGAAGAAAATCATCAGAATATTTCAGTGATATATTCAGTATTATTTTGCAGCTTGGCAGGTATGTTAATTAACATTTCCCCAGTATCTCGTCCAGATGCAAATTAGTTGTGTTCACTGTAAATGTAGTTTCTAGGGGACAGGGTTGAATTCTTGAGACACTAGTATAAGAACTATTTAAAGACAAAGCTCATCAGAAGACTGTATGTTGTTTTGTCCATCCGGTGTCAGCGGGGGAGGTTCAGATTGTGGAGGTGGTAAAAAGTAATTTTGAGAAACGATAATAAAACACACTGGTGTGAACCAAAGGCCACACCAATCATCTCTTTATAAATGTATTACTGCTGCTAATTTGGTCTTATTTAGAATTTTTTTTCAAAAAATGTTTTAAAAGTTTTAATAGTTTTTTCATTTCATCTTACTTTTTTTTAATCTCTTTCTCTTCCTGGAGTTTGCTCACAGTCTTTATCATGTGTTTCACTATGAGATGTGATTTGCTGAAAGCTCTGGAAAAGGCTAGTAATTGGACTTTGAGCAAAGTTTTTTTTTTAGTCAAAGCCAAGCGGCAACCTGTGAGGCTGAAGAATGAAGCCAACGTAGAAATGCTAAAAAGCTGCAGTTCCTCTAATGACCACTAGAGTCTGGCTCCAACAGTGAGTCAGTCCCCATAGACTCCCATGTTAAAGTGTCCAACTTTACAGCAGAAATAAACATGTTTACAGCCTGGTACAGAAACTGTTTTGGTCTCTAGAGCTAATTTCCTCCTCCATGACACCTGTTTATATAACTCACCTGTTTACATTTTATTAAGGACTAAAGTTATGGAGAACTGGGGGCGTGGCCTCTTTGAGTGACAGATGGGTGAGTGTATGCTTGCCATGAACCAGTATGCACCAAAGCTCCACACATGCCCCTCCTCTTTGCCCATTTTAGGACTAGCTGGGAGTTGAGGGCGGAGTCAGACACTGCCAAGATGGTGACGGTGGACCAGCTCACTCTAAACTTCAGAAACCTGAGCGTGACATCACAGAGATGGCGTCCATCTCTATGGTTGACGCAGTCACAAGGTCAGTGATAAACTTTGATGCGTGTGTTTTACAAGCAGCTCCCATCTTCCCGTGAAGCTGCATCTCATGTACAGAAAGTGACATAACACTGCAGCATCACAGAGCACTATGTACTGTACTGTACTGTGTGTTCTCCAATCAGGGTTATTATTATCACTTCAGGGAAATTGGATGATAACTGCTGTCAGAGCAGTGCAAGGTGAATCTCTCTCTGCCTTCATATGTGAGACAGCACAGACTCTCAGTATAAGACAAAGCAGCAGTCACATCTGTTAGCAGAGCTCAGCGGGATAATGGGACAGAGCACCAACCTGTTTGAAGGACTATGTGAGGATTCTGTTTGGTATTTGCTTTGGGTATTAGCTCTTGCTGCACGCTGTAAGTGAGCACTCCTGCTTGTTAGTTGTTTTTCTGTTCTGTTTGACCATGCACTCATGAAGTCGACAGTTTAGTTGGCCCTCTGCCTGGCGGCGGTGTTTATTACTTAATCTCTCTGTCCACACACCTCGTCATTTACATTTCTGGGTGCAGTTAAATCAGAGAGGAAGTATGAAATGATAGAGCCGTCTGCACTCACACTAGGAAGAACATGCAAACAGGTCAGACTGCAGCAGGTGGGTCAGCATTTCAATACATGGCCCAGGAAAATAAAACAAACACAAGAACTGCATTTAAGACAGACAGGCATGCATGCTGGGCATGGGTTGTCATGGTTACCATAATATACATGCAACTCCTATATTATAACAACAATCATGGCTTAGTTAGGTTTAGGAGAAGATCTTGATTTGGGTCAAAATAAGTACTTAGACGATCTTGGTTGTCATGGTTACAATGATTGCAACGTGGTTGACGCTCATGGGTAAAAAGGAACAACGTGAACAGCTGGTTTCACATGGGAATCGAACACCGCTCTCCTGTGTCGTAGACATTTCTGTGTCAACCTCCGAGCAGAGAAGAACAATTTCAGTATTGTCCCATCTCCCTCTGATACCCCCACACTCCGTGTCAACATCACACTGACAGGGGCGATCACAATAACAGGTAAAAACATGTAAATATAAAATGCAACATTAGTGATTTAGTAAAAGTGATCTGTATTATTACAATGACACATCTGGATGATATGCACAGCACATGTGGCTAACACAGAAATGTGGAAAACATACATTGTGGTTGTATGTCTGGGTTTAGACCAGATGCAGTTACTTCCTGGATCTTGTCATCACAGTGAGATTACCAGGTTTGATCCCGCTGCGCCTGAACAGAGACCTACATGACAAACTGTTGTTTTTACATTGACCTTTGTGCACAGATGAAGCAGACAGGTCGACACACGTTTACTGGTGAAGGTGGGAAATGTTGGTCAGTGTATTTTCAGCTTTAAACTGATCTGTATCAACGTTCAGAAGAACAGGAAAGAATGAGTTTTTGAACTATTTAATTGTCATTTTTGTCTTTTTGTTACTCGTGTAGGTGCTGAACACATGAATGAAGACTTGCATTATAGTACCTGCATTATCTACAGTGAGCTTGAACAGGAAACAGACTAAGTACGTCATTTGCAATCAGTGTTCCTGACTGAAGGCACGTTGTGTGCTGCGGCAGGGTTGTCGTCCTGCCTTTGTTCGCCACGCTCACTTCAATGCGCCCTCCATTTCAAAGACTCACGGTTTCTTTTTGCTCTCCGTAGCATCCGGCAACACCTGCAAAATGTGCACGTCAGTGGTTATCATGATCAAGTTCACACTTCAGAGAGAGCTGGCTCAAAGTTCAGCTCACACAGATTAAAATCACATTCATGTCTTCCATTTTTTTAAATGAGCTGCTCTGAGCTTTTCTTTTTCAGCACAACGTCCTTCCCCCCCCCCCTCCCCCGCATTCCTCTCCCCTCCCCCAGCCACATTACTCTACACCAGAGATTACTTTTAAAAGACAAGAAATCTTTGTGAGTATATGTTTAACAAAGTGTCATGAAGCAGGAAAACTAAAAACACATTTGTTCACAAATGTAATTCAGATGTACATTTAGTCATGGTTTGCTGTGAAGGACACTTTTGGACTTTTATTGGACTCTCTTATGTCTGGACTAATGTGTTTCTCCTGTGATCAATCACCTGCCTCCAGTTTGTTTATTTAGTCTCCGTGCTCCCCTTTGTATTTGTCAGTCCGTCCTGTTCGCTGTGGCACTGGCCTGGATTTAATACTTAATGTTTTTTTCTTTGTTTAATAAATCACCTTTTTTCATTCTCCCTTGGATTTACTACATTTGGGTCCTTTAAGCAACAAAACTTGAGACCTTTTTTTATTATGCAGAAAGGTACTTAGGTAGTTGAACTGTAGATGCAATGTAAATGTTATTTAGCCTGCAGCAGTTCAAAAACATAGAATAAGTTACAGGCTCCACCTCTGGCTTCATTACAGTTCATTTCAGTTTGTATGTCTGCTGCTGTAGATCCTCATGTGCCAACCACAGACTGTGTATAAAGATGGACCCCTTAACTCCCAGATAACCCAAAAGTGGGCAAAGAGGAGGGGCATATGTGGAGCTGAGACTTCGGTACATGTCAGTTTGTGGCAATGATACGTTCACCCACCTGTCACCCAAAGAGGCCACGCCCTCAATCCTCCATTACTTTAGTCCTTAATAAAATGTAAACAGGTGAGTTATATAAACAGGTTTCACGAAGGAGTAAATTAGCTCTAGAGACAGTTTTTGTACCAGGCTGTAAACATGTTTATTTCTGCTGTAAAGTTGGACATTTTTAACATGGGAGTCTATGGGGACTGACTCACTGTTGGAGCCAGACTCTAGTGGCCATTAGAGGAACTGCAGCTGTTGACACTTGTGTGTTGGCTTAATTTTTCAGCCTCGGAGGTTAACATATCTGTTTAGAACTAATGACTGTTCACGCACACCGACCGTTATCACAAACCAGCAAACAGTGCAGGCAAAGCTCATAAATGATCTATGTAACAACAGAGTCGTTGTCTTGAAGTGGGAAGAGATGACTGGAGAACTAAAGCTGTGTCCCAATTCAGGGGCTGAATTTGAAGACTGATTGCGTCACAGCGCCGTGTCTCATTTCGAAGGCTCCTTGAAATGTCTCCTTCTTTTCCTGGGCAACGAAGGCTCCGACAGGTGGATCCTTCATGGTCAAACCTATCCCAAGATTCATTGCACACCAGTAATGAAAGCAAACAACACTGACAGTGAGCCTGAGGGTTACACTTTTAAATGTATTGGTATGTGATGTATTGGGTTTCAGCTCAGTTGAATAGCTAACGGTACAACTGTTAAAACCAACCAAGGTCAAGGTTGCCAGGTGAAAGGAGATGCTTTGGGATGCAACAGTAAGGGCGGTGATGCAAAGCAAAAATCCATAGACCAGACTCTCATTTCAGTTCAGCCGTCATGGTGGACGACGGCTACGAAACCTCTGAACACCAGTTCTCCAGCCGTGTTGTTTTTTAACATGTTCCTGTTCAAAGAGGCTAAATATGGGAGGGAGGAATATAAAGTTGTAGAAATACCTCTAGCAGTCATGCCTTCAGACTGACCACTGCAGCAGGAAACTGCCTTTTGAAAAGCAGCTGTATTCTCGTTGACATTCTGTTTTCCACATCTGCTTATCCGTCCTGACTGTCAGCCGCCTCTTCAAACTTTCCCAGTTCAGCAGCAGAAAACTTCAGTTTTGTGCTCGATTACTCTCCAGACATGTTGATGTGCGTAACACATGTAAAAAACAACTGGCATCAGATTGTTTTGTGGCACTCTCTGCAAGTCAAATGAACTCTGACTGGTTCCATTTACATGTGTATTCTGTATCTGTGATGGCAGAACATATTTCATTTCAGCTTTTTTTATCCCCTTTTCACAACTGGTATAATTGTCTGTGACTAGATTTTTAATTTAACATTTACTTCATGAGACAAATGTTAATTGGTCCTAGCAATAGCTACCGCAGCATCCATGTTTGGGTTCGGACACACCTTCTTAGACCACGTCCTCTAAAGGATGCGGTCCCCGAATTGGGACACAGCTTGTATGTGTGTGTGTGTGTGTGTGTGTGTGTGTGTGTTTGCTTTTAAGTGCCATTAATGCTTCATCCGTGAAATTGCTGCATGAATCGTGTACAGTATTATTTTTGTGAAGATGATACAAACACACACAGGGAGCAGTTGCACAATGCAGCCATGCGGACTAAATGATCACTCTGGATGTCTGACTGACACACACACACACACACACACACACACACTGTTGTCTGATCGTTTTTAGTCTCCAGTTCAAATATTGGATTGGTCTAATTAGCAGGCTCATCACACCCTATTGATCTATGGATTAGTGTCTGATGAGAGCTCAGAAGCAACAATGATGCAACGCAGGGAAACATGAACACAGACCTCCTGTATATAACCAGAGCTCTCTCTGCCTGCGGGCCAAACATTTACACATTATAGAAGGTAGTTTTTATCTGTAAGTGTAATTTTATTAAGTGGAAATCTTAACTTTACACAAATTGACTCACTGATTGCTGTGGGTTGTGTATAATTCTCCATTTAAATCACTGATACATGGGAGGGACAAATCCAATCTCACCCCCATGGTGAGGGGTGAGATTGGATTTGTCCTCTGAAAAGGTGAATGTGTGTTTATGAATATCCCACCTCTGCATCAGCAAATAAGCAGAACCACTTTATTTATTTATTTTTTCTTTTTTGCATAATGATCTCCAAATTGAGGTGTATTGATGGGATGCAGGAAACAGTTGAAAGAAAAGCCAGGAGGAGCAGACAAGGTGACGGTGTGTGTCAGGAAAGGTGAAGTGTTCACGAATGACTGATAGCTGAGCATCTGTCAATCAAGGTGGCTCTTCACCCAGGTCCGGGCTGTGGTGGATACACGGAGTCTAAATGATAAACGAGCAAGAAACACAATCAGGAAATGACATCTACAGCTAACCAGACAAGTCGCAGCATCATGTGACCAGTCATGTACAGCGGGAGAAATAACAGCAGCGCTGTGTTGTTTTGTTTAACAAAGTTATAACACATGTAAGTCTTAAAACGGTCAAAATGGCCGTTCCATTGTTAACGTCATCGTAGAGCGGCGACAGTGAGGAAACAGATTCGGCCCGAGTTGAGCTCAGACCGTGCAATACACTGTATAATGTAGCAGGAGCTGCAGAGGGACGTCTCAGAGTAATTAATGATGCTGCTATTTCAAACACCAACAAAAATGAACATTACCCATCTGCTGCAGGGAGTCTGTCCCACAAAAGCCCATACAGCTGGGCTCGCCAAGGCTGATATCACAGCTTTAGTTAAGAAAACACCCAGATTCCCTCCCTCTTCCTTAATTCTTTGACATTTTTTAAAATTTATATACTGTATAAACATAGAGAGTATTTTGATTTTGAGTTTCTCTGTGTCTGTGCTGAAGGAACACGCTCATAAAGACCAAACGCAATAGAATAGTTCATTTTCTTTCATCTGAAAACAGAAAAAAGATTCTCACTATCTCATACATCCCCCTGCTCCTCCACTGTTGCCACATTATATATATCAAAAGAGCAAAGGATGCTCACAGTACACGCCCTAAAGTAAAATAGAGAAGAAGAAAAAATCAATAATTCAGTACAGTTCCTTCTCTTCAAACTGAAGTTTAAATTCATAATTTTTGAGCTTTTCCCTGTTTGACCTGATAATCTGTTCGCTTGCACATGAGACTTTCCAGTTGCAACACGTCCTTGTTTGAACTACGGAGCCAACAATCAAAACATAACGAGAAAATAATGAGGAATTCCTCCTGATGCAGCTTCAGCCAGCTGGGCTGAGGAGCAACTGTAAAACTTCATTACCAGAGGCTGAAGGCGTCCACCCACTGACTGCCTTTACCAGCAGGTTTCAAAAATATTTATCTGCCACATTATTTTCTGTCATTTTGTAAACATGTTTACATTTTTTCATTCTCTTTTTCATTTGTTTAAAGTCTTTTTTTAATTCACATCAGACACTTTAATCACATTGAAGGTCACATATTCTGCACTTGATGAGCCAATGACAGGCTCTCAGCCTCTCTTCTGATTGGCTGACTGTTTCCTGAGTGATGGAATAACAATATAGCAGGTAAACAAATAAAGCCTTCTCAGAGCACTTCTTATTTAAATGATAACGATCACTTGCTCATTCATCTTCTGTCTCTTGACTCTTTCCTTTTAATACTTCCTGTTGTAATCTTTTATCTCTATCAGACTGAGATAGTAAACAAGTGTATGATGTTGTCCCACGACGACATAAAGGTTCCTATCATTGGCTTATCACAGTGACAGGCCTGTATATATATATATATATATATATATATATATATACATATATTAGAAAAGAAACTATGAAAAGAGTTTTTAAACATTTTTAAACTTGTTTTTTTAAGATAATTTTGTTCAAAAACATTTAAAAACACAACAAACGCTGCAGGTCATAGCAGACCAGGAGAGGTTGTAGCAACAGTAGTGGGTGTAGTGAAGTGAGCGAGGGCGTATTAAACCGTCTTATTTCTAATTTGAAAAGTGACATATTCTCACTTTGAGACTCATTTGGGGACGGTTATGAAACTGTTGGAAAATATGGAAAATTAGAACAAGAGGAAAACACAGTGTTGAAGTCAAAGGCTGGAGAAAAAAAAGCCTGTGTCACAGCTGTGTATTCAAATTCTAACACAGATCAGACTTCAGTTAGAGTCTGTTTAGCCTGTTACCATCAGCTCCATCATGTTTATTCAATTACTCACTGGACTCAGATCAATGACCTCATCTGTCTCTGTGCAACAGTTTTGGCTTCAGTCAGTGATACTTACAGTGGATGGAAACACTGTTATAACACTGTAATAACAGTAATGAAACACAGCATGTTTCATTAATAATACATAGTGATTTCACAGCATGTATGTACAGCATATAGTGTTTGTGATCGGTGGTGGACGTGTATAAAAGCAACGTAATGTAGTGGAAACCATGAAGTTGATATTGTTTGTTTACAGAAAAACAACACACCGCAGCGCTACAGCCTCCACAACAACAACTTGGCCGATGGATGTGACCATAAAGCAGAGGTGCTCTCAACCCAATTTCCCCCAGAGAGCGGTCGGCACGTCAGATGACAACGAGGCCGTAATAGTCCCCATCTCTGCCGTCGCAGAGTTCAGCCTGTGCAGAAATGAGGCCAGCTCCACTTTTAATAACAACGTCTGCATCTTGGCTTATCCTCCTTCTCCCGGTGGACTGAAGGGAAAATTGGATTTCACTCTTGTTTTAAAGAGGATGATATTATCTCTTTTGGGGCGGAAATAATGTTTTAATAATTAAAGCGATTTTGAAAATGACCAGTTATGCTTCTTTTCAGCTGTAAATGTTCGTTGGCTTTTGGTGCTTTTGGGGGGAGTGCGCCTCCCTGGAGAGTTTACTGGAGTTAAGTAATCGCTTAAGGACCCCCCCCCGTCTCTCTGACTCGTCCTTCTGTTAAGCCCCTGAAATCATGAAGCCGTCCGTTTCTGCGAAGATGAGAAGATTCTTGTCTGCGTTTTCTGGTTCATGCAGATAAGGCAGAGCGGGGCAGAGGTTACCCTGTTCACTCAGTTGATTAATGACTATCTGCTGCTCTTTTTTTCTTTTTTAAGCCCAGCTCTTCTCTGATACATTGCCGTGGTAATTCCAGAGGCGTTCTTGCTGAATGCAGAATTACTGCTCGTCTTTTTCTTGGATAATCTGCTTTATGATGTAACTCCAGGTCTTCACGGGTCCACCCCACCCCTGTGATACCCAAGTGGATCCGAGAAAACCCGGCTTTGATCGGACAGCGCTGATCACGGTGGAAGTGCTGTGTGTGCATGTGTGTTATAATAACTGAGTAATAACATTAGGAGGAGAAAGTCTCTGGAGAAAGTGCGTCAGAAAGTGACTCGCTGACAGTAAGTGATGTGACAGGCCGGTGGCTAGCTGTTTAGCATGCTAACTCTACATAAAGATGTGATAGAGACAAGAGTGAAAACTGGTTCGTTTGTTTCCACCTCTGGAGACAGATGTTGGTGAGTGAAGGAATGAAGTTTGATGCTGAACTCACAACGTTTCCTCTGGACAGGTGAGTAAACAGCTGCTAATGCTAATGTTAGCTGTGAGGCAATAGCAAAGCTAACCAATAGCTCCTTTAAGCATAAGTTTCTTGGACAGAAGCATGGATTACATGCATCATCAACGTTTATCAGCAATCAGCTGTGAAGTTGGTGCCGATCGGGTCTGTGTCTCTGCCCAGGTCCAGATCGGACATTCATACATAGTAGTTCACTGGTCTGGTGGGGTTGTGGGTAGTTTGGGTCTTTTTGGGTTTGGGTACAATTTTTGTGAACTCAGAAATCTAGGTCTATAGATTTCCTGCTAATTATCACTGAAATGTACGACATGAAGTCCGTGCGATCTTTATTCACTCCGCCTTCCTCTACCTCCAGTTATTACAAGAGTAATCATTGTCAACGAAGCCTTGGTTTAGTAAAGTGTTTACTAAAGCGTTTGTCTGTGTGTCTCCCTTCATCTGCCTGGGACTTGTTTCTGTGTTGGACAGTGAATCAGCTGCTGTAGGACTTTTCCAACACAACTCCAGCTGTTTGTTCACTGCAGTGACTTCCTGTTCAAAACTTCCTACCTCCAAGTCAAACTCTACGGTCTTCTGCCTCTAGATGATTGGCCGCCCGTCACTCTGAGGACTGTTGTTGCTCATCTCAACACTCCTGTCTGTATCAGCCCCAGATTTGTGAAATAAACTCCCGACTAAAGTCAGAGTTCATGGCCTGAAAACCTGCGTCTTCAGACACCTGGATAACTCATGCCAGCTCCTCCGAGTCTATCTTCTTTTCTTTTTACAAAAAGAGCTTCTGATACGGCATCGAACACGTTTGTTTATGTGGAAACCACTTTCAGTTGTTAATGGTCTCTCGCTCTTCTTCCTGTGACGGTTGAATGCTCTTGTAAATTGTGCGGGACTGTGAACTATAGATGCATGTGTAAAATCACTGGATGGGGAAAGACAGTAAACACTGTTCTGAGAATGAGGTGTTTGTTGACAGCCGCTCTTCCTCGTACGTCCTCATTCCTACGAGTGCTGTGATTGTGAAGAGAAGATGTTTCTTTGAGCAGATCAAAGAGTCGTCTCTCTCTCCCACCATTGATGTCTGACCTCGTTTCCCCTTTCTCCCTGAAAAAAACCTGTCAGAGAGCATGTCAGGGAAGGAAAACGATCTGTGATCATTCAGTGTTAATATAGGGTGTGAGTGTATGGTGTCCTCCTCTTTCCTTCATCCACAAACAGCACACAGATGTCAGCCACACTGTCTGTTTGGATGTGTACCAGGCTTCCTGCGTCATCACTGCTCTATAGGAGACGCAGCTTTAGCCGTCAGAGTGAGAAGATGCTTTGAAAGATAACGCAGGTAACCGTCTTCATGAATGGTTGAATGGTTTAGGATGCTTGAAAAGAACTAAGTGCTCGTACTTCCTCTCTGCGGCTACGCTCCAGTGTTTCCCCCATATACGTTTTACAGCAGCAGCTCCCTAATGTCATGAAGTTGCAATTACACAACTCTGCAGAGGGCTTTTAATTTGAAACGACAGATAAAGTGACAACCGCCTGAAGTGAGAGGGAGAGAGAGAGCAGAGAGAGAGAGGTAGATTTCACAGCTATCATTAAGTTAGATAGATTTTTATTACATATTGATATTCACTCCGCCCGCTGGCGTGCCACGCGCTCGCCACCCGGGTACAGCAAGACCCCCTGTTGTCGGACTGGACCTCCGACATCTTGTCCAGAAAATGGACTTATATTACATGACATTATATATCATTATATATCATTACATATCATTATACATCATATATCTGTTTGTGTACATCTCCTCTCTCAGGCGTGTCTCTGGAGCTCCAGTAACAGCAGGTCGGTCAGACCTGCTGTATAATCAAACCTCATGTGGACATCTACCTTTAGACTATATGGACCTTTAAAGGAGCGGTATTATAAAAGCTGTAATGGATGCAGTATACTTCTTTATAACAATACACCCAGAAAAGGTATAAAGGTGGAAATCACCATAACGCATAGACCGTCTGCTGGAGCTAACTTCCTCCTGCTGAGGTAATATTACTTTAAACTCTTATAACTGATACTTTCATTTGCCCTTTCATTTGTTAAATTAGATTTCTCTCTGCCACACGCCCCTGTTATCAGACAACTATTACATATGTGTGTTTAAATGGAAAAGAAGCATTTTCTAAGGTAATATGAGATGTGTGCTCTAACTCTGAGGCAGTGTTGGAGGCTTCCTGTCCTGGATATTAAAAATGAGAGCAAGCAGATGACATTTTCTTCTCCAATCCAAGTCCAAACATGTCACTGGTTCTGTGGTATTTGTCTGAAAGATCCCTAAACAAAGACCACAGCTCTGTCATTTCTATCTCCATGTACAGACACTTGTAGGGCCACCAGACAGACAGTACAATAAGCTGTGTGCTGTGTAGACTGCAAGATAAACCTCCTCACCAAGAAAACCACCTCCTCCCTCTATACATCCAATCCATACGATGCAGGAAACTAGAGAGTTTTTCTTGTAGTTTAATGTCCTTCCATCCTCAGGGATCATGTGACTGATATCTGCTGTTGTGTTACCTTACAGCTCCTCCAGTGTAAAGGTCTGTGTCCATGTGTAGTGTGATTATAGATCAGCTCTAGCTTCTATATTAATACTGTGAAAGTATCAAAGCCTCAGTCCACAGAGAAATGCACACAGCCTGTATTCAGAAACTGAGCCTTAAAACCAGCCGTCAGGACTTCTGGAACTTTGTGATGTCACAACAAAGCAGTCACCAAGCCCCGCCCACCTGGACCCACCATCCAAACCTTGCAGGATTTGGTTTCTCTGAGTGTTTTTACCTGAAATCTGCTTTATTTCTATTGGATCACTCAGAAAACAGTCAGCCAATCAGAAGAGAGCAGGCTCAGATGAAACTTTAAAAAAATGTAAACTTTCAATGAAAGTTTACATTTTTTTCTTGTTTGATTCAGTTTGTGTGACGTGTTGACCTGCATGTTAAAATGAGGTTCCCCGTGTATATTTTTATTTTCATTATAAGATTATCTCAGTGGAGGTCTGTGACATTTACATATAGATATCAAATGACTGTGTGTTTACTTCCTGCATCAGTCAGAGCTCAGCTTCGGGAAGGGAGGAGACACAAGAAGAGGAGACGGAGAGAAAGTGATGGAGGTGAGAGCGGTTGTTTCCTCCACCAACCGGCCAGTGTGTGGGAAGTATGGTCACGGTCTGAACGTCCTGAGTCACAGCATTGGATAATGACTAGCGGCGTTTTTGCAGAACATGATGATGTCACAGCGAAGTTGACCTTTGAGCCTCTGGATATATAAATGTCATCACTTCATCATTTTATCCCATTGGACATTTGGGTTCAATTGTCTCATAACTAACGCATGAATTTGTGAGTCACAGTGACCTCGACCTTTGACCTCTGACCACCAAAATCTAATCAGTTCATCCTTGACTCCAAGTGAGTGTTTCTGCCAAATTTGAAAAGCTTCTCCAGAGGCGGTACTGAGACATCACACTCATATCACACTGCATCTCCTCACCTGGTTGCCCCGCCCACCTCCTCACCTGTTCCCCCTCATCATCAGCGCTGCAGTCACCTGAGCTCTCCCCACCTGCCCCTCATTCTACAGTCAGCCTCACACTCCCATGTGTTTCCTGCTTTTGTTACCTGTTGTCTGCACATACCTGTGCTGCCATCTCATCCACCTGTGAACCTGCTTTCATTTATCAGACTCTGCCTCCCTGCATCAGCTGCTGTTATCAGCTGACCTGGATACTGACGTCCTGTCTGTGACATTTGAATATCTAGAACTCCACACACACACACACACACACACACACACACACACACACACACACACACACACACACACACACAGTCATGCTACACTGTGGTAGCATTTATCTAAACCTTTTCAAAAGTTTCACTACTTCCTCAGAGGAGGAGGAGGATGAGGAGGAGGAGGAGGAAGAGGAGGAGGAGGAGGAGGAGGAGGAGGAGGAAGAGGAGGAAGAGGAGGAGAAGGAGGAGCTGTGTACTTTAGTTCCATCAGAGCTTCTTCTAAACACTCTGGTTCCTACAGATCTGTGATTTGGACTCAGTACAAATCCTTTTCATTGTATAATAATCCATAATAATCCCCGTCCTCGTGCTTCCTCCCACCTCGCCCTCTCCCTCAGCTGCACTGCTCAGCTGGCAGCCTGTGGTGGGCCGAGGGTCCCGTGGATGCACGAGCGGTGACAGCCTCTGACATCGTGTGCCACACCCCCCCCCCCATACACACACACACACACACACAGAGGACGCCTCGCCTCCACCTCCCACGTCAGACCCCTCACCGAGGCTCTATTTCCTGCGCCTGCTCTCACAATCCGCAATCGATACCTGACAAAATGTCAAACACATTTGTATATGTATCCTCCCCTCGGCGGGAACTCTATCTGCCGGTGTCAAGGTTGCCAGAGCTGTAATCTGTTACACCGCGACTCCTGATAGAAATACTACTGACAGATTTATGTTTGGGCTGAGGGGAGAATCGATCATCCTTCCTCACATATTGTCTTCAAAGCAATCTATTTTAATCTAATTTATCTCACTTTAATTACCGAGAGCGTCTCATGCAGGCAAAGAATGCTTGCAATATTAATGTTCTCACCAATAAAGGAGGCAAAACAGCAAGCGGCTGATCAAACAACTAATTAAAGAGAACTTATCTTCAAATAATACACATTGAAATGCCATTTGAGTCCCTGCGTCTCATATCTGAGCGCACAGCAGAATAAAAGGAATCATTTCCTCTTTGAAGACCTTCACTTCTCAGCACTGCTGCTGTCATTTAGCTGCTGAATTGATGTAAATGGGGAAGAATACTCAAGTTATGGGGCTGAACACATGAATGCTAAAACTGACTGTCTCACGTTGCAGGAAGCGCTTTTCTATAATCTGGTCTGAGCAGGACGAAGATTCAGCAACTGGAACAAACGTCACACTGTTCAAACAAATTGAGGCGATGATGACGTTAATAACGGAGATAAACGCCTGCAGACGGAGAGAGAGAGAGATGAATGGGAGAATACAGGAGAAGACGGTGGAGTGGAGCTCACGTCAGTTTGCCCTCTGTATTTTTGATTTAGCCAAACTGCTCTTACGTGAATCTGAGGAGAAGTTCTTCAGGGGTCTTTAACTAGCTGAGCAGCTGTGAGTGATGCATCTACACCTGGATGAGATCTGATCACCATGTGGTCTGATTGATCTGTCACAATAACGGTTTCTTTAAATCTACATTTAAAATGGGTTTTTCCTTTCTTCCAATTACAGATCATGTTTTGACAAATGAGAGCCACATTTTAGTGGAAACCAGGTGTGAAAACAGGATAAAGGATCATTGACCACATGAACTTTTATTTTGGAATTCATCCTGGATTGTATATGAAAGTAACTTTATTATGAAGGGCGTTGTTTCTTTGCCTCCACACACACACGTTTGTCAGATTGACATGAAAGAATAAAAGCTTTAGTACGAGGCCGGTCTGCAGAGTAATGACACGTGTAAACACTGGCACAAAAAGGATTCTGTATCTGTTTCAGTCGAACACGAGACTCACAACCTCCGTGTTTTAAAATGTTGAGCCGTGTCTCTGACGACTGTGCTGCCTGTTGATGGGAAACTATTCTAAACTGTTGCTCTCTCCCTCCTCAACTTCACACAGACAGTCCGCCTTTTTTAATGTTTTACCAGATACTATCGCACTCCCCCTATTAAGTTGGTCCTGCACTCTGAACGCCCCCCCCCCCATCTCAGCTGTCTCTAATGTACATTGCTTCGTCAAACAAGAGGCACAAAATCAATCCCCTGCTTTCTATTTGTGTGCTGCAAAACCACCCTGCTTCCGATCAATACACAGTCAGGCTGGACGACAAAGGTAAGAGGTGTGTGTGTGTGTGTGTGTGTGTGCGCACTGAAGAGAGCTTCCTTTTCCACAAATAAAAGGATTTCTTTGCGTGTTCCTCGACATGTTCATGAGCAGTTCAGCGATGCTTCGGCTTGTTCAAGTTTCCTGTCACACTGCGACCAGTTACAATTACAATAAAACAGGTTGTAAATAAGAACAAAATGCAATAATTTCCCCAAAATCAACAACCCTGACACAGAAACTGTTTAAGAAGTTTTGAGTTCACACTGAAAGATTTTAACTCACATTAGAGACAGAAATCCTTCCTGCGTCTCCAGTAGAAACTGATTCTATTGGATCATAATTAATCAACTGAATGATGTTTTTTTTTATAACTCACAAGAAAACCAGTATCCACTTTTCTTTCTAAAGGTTTTCTGGTTTGGTTCGAGTGTTAAAGCTTCTGTCAAGACGACACAACCATGTGAATTAGGGGGGGCTGAACTCATGTGATCACATGATTTGTTGCGCATGTGGTTGTTGTCTGGACACGAAGTCGGTCACTTCACTTCGAAGACCAAACGCCCAACTCACAAATCCCTGTGTCGTCTTCACGCTCTCATTTTATTCTGAAAGGTCAGACCAGATGTTGTGATTTGTATCTTTCTGCCACTTCTTCTTCTTCTTCGCTTCTTTTGGATGATGCCATATGTGTCACCTATTGGAGGATATGTTAAACAACATGCAGATGCATTCTAGGCGCCGTATCATTGATCTCAACGGACAGTATTGCAGACTTTTCTCATTGTCAACGAATCCCATGAAAAGCCCCGAACCGACAGTGACTGAGTCTCACTAACAAGTAGAGAGTGTGTATCAAAGCTCCATTGTTGTCCAACAACTGCTGTATTAAAAAGACATCAGTGAGAAACTCTGCTGCACTGGGTGACATGCTCCTTCATTACCATGAGCACACACACACACACACACACACACACACACACACACACACACACACACTGTAATTTATTCTGAATCAATTCCTTATACACCATCCTGATGTCCCAAATACTCATTGGAGCATCAAAATGTGGATTAATCCACCACTGAAAATAGTCCCCAACAAGTGCACTACTTCCTCATCTGGCTGTATTTCATTATACAAAGGGGAGTGTCTGATGTTCAGCCTCATTGATTTGAACGAGCTGGACAAAATAATTGGACAATAAAACCTGTAGAAAAGAGACGCAGTGAGACGGAGGGGTAAATGTGTCAGCAGGTAGAGCCACTAAACAGCGATTAACTCCTTTCACACTGTGGGAGTAATGTGATCACACACACACACACAGACGCAGGAGAAAGGGTGAGCTGCTAGCTGTGTTTTTGACTTCTCTGAACTGAAGAGAAGTCCTACCAAGAGTTCAGCAGCGACCGGGTCTCAGCAGGTTCTTTGACTCAGCTGTGAGTGAACATGCGGACAGGTCCGTCCTTCTTTATGTCGATGCAGCAGTGAGATGTGACCGGTTGCTCCCATCTCTGAAAAGTGAGAGAAGGTGGTAGAGGTTAGAGGCCTGTGGAACATCTGATGTGGCTCCGGGGGCCATCAGGTTTTACCTCCTGCCCTGTGATCCATCTTCAAATGTCCGAACAGCCGGCGTCCTGCAGTGAGAGAGGGACTCGTCCTGAAGAAGGAGGGTGAATATTTCCGATGTCTGTCTCATATCTCATATATGCATCACAAACCCTTCACGTGCACTGTTATTCAATAAGGTCCAGAAAATGCCCAGGGCACTTTCCTCGCTGTGTCCTGGTAAAGGCATGTTCAGAACCGCTGGGTGCCATGGAAACAGAGATGCTGAGAGACACTTTGCTTTTCTCCTGCTGATCTCGGGTTCGGTCTCAATTTCAAATTTCATTTGCTTTTTAAAACATCTCCTGAATAACTGCAGGCTACGAGCAGTTCAAGGGCAGGGGTAATTAATTTGACTTCGGCAATCAGCTGCATCTACAGGACAACACGCGGCCAAACACACAGCTGCACTCTCACTTTATTAGTCGTATCTGGGCTCTTATCATGTCCATTTAGAGTCTGGCTCAGGATCTAAAGTGACCTTCATTTATCCTGTTTGCAGCCATGAACTTAAACTACATCACTTTAAGGCCGTTGTTTCCAACCTGTGGTAAATCTAACAGATGTGTCTCCTTTGCTGTCGCCCTGTTCCTGAGCGGGAGAGAGATGAACCACCGTCTCTGAGCTGCAGCTACAGACTGAACAGCGCTGTAATGTACTCTGCCTGGCGTCCCACATCTCTGCTAAGCTCGCTAATTTGCTAATCCTGCTTTGTGAAATGGGATATCTCACTGTTGTGAACTTGGCGTAGTTATTGTTGAGATTGTTTTGCCAGCTTGAAAGTTTTTAATCATTTGGATAATGAACTTTTTGAGAGTTTTGTAAGTTCAACATCCTGCAGCTGTAAAGGTTCCAACACTGCCACGTAAAGGTGCCGTACAGTATAAAGGTAGATGTCCACGTGTGCTGTGTTGGTTGTGGTTCCACGGCTGCAGCAGTGCGGCCGACATCGCTGTCCGTCCGGAGGAACACGAGTTTAGAGACACTTACACAACTGCCCCCAGGAGTTAAAAGTTCCAACTGAAATAAAACGTGTCTTTGTTTAATGAAAACCATTATTGTTATTACTGAACTGCTTTTGGAGGGAAAACCCAGAGTACTGTTAGTGTAGGGGGTTGATCAGTGCAAGCCTCTAATGAGGAGACAGGAAGTGTATACCTGTTCACATCACTGGTGCTGCCTGTAATGCGTCGTCTTTGTTTTACAGTATCTTTGATTCGGATGTCAGGAGGCGGAGCTTCGATCTGCTGGGCTGAAGGTAACACCTGAGACACCTGAACGTAAAGAAATGAATAAGAAACAACTAAAAAACCCCTGAGATCTGAAGCTGCTGCTTTTCTCTGCCACACACAAATGAAACCGTTACGGTTCAAGTGGTGACACGTCAGTGACAAGCTGCAGAGATCTGGCTTCTTCTGGGGAACATTGATCACCGGGTTGAAACCTTCTCCAGGGCCTTTCTTTCTCATTTAATTTTTCTAAGTGTCCCCATAAATTATGAATCATCAACAGACTCGTCCACTGGCCTTCCCACCCGTCCTCCTGATCCTGTCTGTCTCATCTGTCTGCTAATGTTTTCAATTTCACCATGAATCATCGCATCATCTTTAAAAGCTGCTGCTCTACTGTAAATGTTGCTGATCACGCCACTGAAGCCCACTGACTGAATTATCACCATTAATCACATTTGGGTTATTTTTAAAAGTCTCATTTTAAATTCCATTAATAAGTAAATAAGTAATGACTTCCAAAAGCTCCATCCGTTGTCCCATTTCTGCGCTGCTACAAAGAACACGCACTTTCTTTTTTTTTCTATTCGTCATTTACTGTGCATTTAAAGGACTAGATGCAAAACTAGTTCAAATTTACATCTTTGAATTCAGGCCACAATGAGGCTCATGCAGTGCATCAGCCTGCATCACCACTTCTACTCATTTACTTTTGCTTTTGGAGGGAAAAATAAGAAACTTTATTTACTGAGAACTGAGCAGAACATCAGTTTCTCTGAGAATATATATTTTAATTGTGGATGTTAATCAGGAAGATGATGTAATATTAATGTAGTAACTTCCACACGTAACACTCACTGTCACATCAGGGCAGAGTCACTGAAAATAAATATAACGCCTGTTTAAAAACGTGTCGTATGTTTAAACCAACATCATCTCGTCAGTCAAGAGTAAACACCAGGTGTCAGTAATGGCAGGGACAGAAACAGTAAACAGTGTGTTCATGTTCCAGGGCGTTTGTAAGCCTTTATTTGATGGGACAGGGTAGAGTGACAGGAAGTGGGACATTTGTCCATATTTACTGATTATTCTTGATCGGCCACGTCACCAAATCCCTTGATAGAAAGCTTGTTTCCTCCTCTCAGTATTCAGTGTTAAACTGACGTCGACACACTGGATCAACAAATCCTCCAGAATAAATTAGAAGTCGTGTCGTTCGTCGTCACCTTTCAAAATAACAGACATGACGATGTCGGCACCTGAAACATTAAATACCACGTGTCATGTGTCAGGCAACAAATGTGAACAGAGCAGCTCACGAGTGCTAAAACTGAACTTTTGGATCCATTTGTTTTACAAGCAGCTCCCCAGTCCACAATAAAAAACCTTGGTCTCTGTGACTCATCCCTCGGTTACAGTGAACAGTAGTTTCTTATTAAACAGGTTTGACGACATCCATGTGTTCCAGACCTCAGTGTTGCTTCAGATTCTCTTCACAACCGCCGCAAACTGAACTTGTTCCAAAAGATTTACAGCAGCCACGTCGGTTTGCAGCGGAGCAGCCGACGTGACACGCTCTTTGGGAGCTTAGCAAATCGCCAAAGATTTGTAAACAACACAAGCCGTCATATCTCGCCACCAATTTGACTCCTGCTTGAATAAAACATCGGACCACACAAAAAGTATAAAGCCCCCCCCCCCTTCCTTTTTCTTGCATACTTCTCTGTACCCAAACCAATTTCTCAGTTCATGGTCGAATTTAGTAGTCAGCGGAGTGTGGCAGGAGCATGGACTAACATCAACGCAAGATTGTGGAATACATAACAGGCTTTGTTACAGTTCAGAGCTGTTTATGCCAATCTGTGTCTCGTAGGAAACGGAGAGGAAGACCCTCCGGGCTACTGAGGGATAGATGTTAAGAAATGGAGCGTGATGTTTGTTTTCTGTTATTTTCTAACCTTTTTTTTCCTGCCGTTCACCAGGCCCAACAATTAAAAGGCCATTTTCTATTCACCACGGTGACCTTGCAAAATGTGGAAGCAGTTGGTGGGAATCAGAAGCAGACTACGTCCTGGGTTTGTTTTCATAATTACTGCACAACAACTAGATCTTTTCTCCCAGCGCGTACAGTAGATGTGGGACAAAGACCTGCAGTAGGAAATATGGAAACTCATCCTAAATGTAGTACACTGTCGCTAGATACAACTGAGGGACAGATGTTTACAGCCTAAGTTTGACTTCATATTTAATAAGTTAACTGTAAACATTTTAAATGAGAAAAGAAGAATATCTAAAAGTTGCGAAAATAAGCAAAGAGAAATTACATCAGCCTCCGTGCAAAATAAAAGGAAGCATCTGAAGATCTCAAAGATGATCAAGAGAAGTGGGAGGTACTTGAGCTAAGTTTCAAGTGTCATAGTGTAACGGATGTGGACAGGGAATATTACAGAGATGACTCAGGCTGGCTCCTGCAGAAGACAATACAAAACTAATTAACTGTCCTATGTCCTCAGAGTGAAATGAACAGCACTGTGTGAGCGTATTTCACACTTCTTCTCATTATACACACATACACATTAACTTGACATCTCAGCATATCTTCAACTGAGTGCCTACACCAATAAACAAGGGCTATTAAAGTTTACAGGAAAGCATTCAACCTAAATCATGACAATAAATCTCATTTAAAACTCTGAAAAACAATATAGAAAAGGGAAGAACAGTGCCACCTACTGGCCAAAGTAAAAATAAAGTGCTTGGAGTAGTTTAAACAGAGACAACAAAACTTCGAAACGGTCCATTACAAATTCCTTTTTTCTTTTTTTCCTTGTATAATTGAAAATTTCTGTGATATGCTCCACAGCAATGCTAACAGTTAGCCAGCTAGCGATAACAACAATTTCCAAATAAATTCATGATATCAGTAACAGCAAGTTACTGACACATGGAGGAGAAGAAAAACCATGTTTTGATGCTTTAGCAGCTTGTAGGGTTCACCTCTCAGTAAACCAGACTAGTATCGGCTCCATGGTCAGACTGGGAAAGAAATTCAGCCTTGGATTTATGCGCCAGGACCAGCTGCACAAATGACACTGACGGAGCCAGTTAAAGCAGGTCCAGTCCCCCAGTGCTCTGCTCTCATCTCTGACTTTGTTTGAGGCCTTTTTAGATGCAAACACGGGTTTCTGCTTCAGTGGAGGAAATTCTGGAAGGTCGCTTTAACCTCAACACTGTCATGTCAACTGTGGGCGGTCCCCGTGTGTTTGTAAACAGGCCATCAGTTTAACAGAAAGAGACTCACGTGTACGAACTTACACTCGTTCGTAGTTCATAGTTGTTTGCTGCTGTACTATTGTTTTAAAATATAAAAAATTCTAAAATGCTGTTTTCACTTGGTCAGTATTGGCTATTTTGTGTAGATTGTTGAAAGAAAACATGAATTTAAAAGATTTTAGCATAAAACTGCGAAATAACATGAAAAAAAGGGGTGTGAAAACTTTCCGAATGTGCTGTAGAGTAAAAAGAGTGAAAATATAGCAAATTTTTCTTTTCCAAACCACTGGAAATCCATTAAACTTTGTTTGTAATTTTGTTTTGCTGTTTCTCAAATCCCCTGCGGTAATCAGGGCAGATACACTGCACAGCAGCCCAGGAAACATTTGATAGACTGTGACTCATGGTGCCAATCCAAAGGAGCACGAAATTGTCACAATAGTCGGAAGCAGACAGCTTTGGAAGTTGTTTGGAACTGATATAAGAAAAGATGTTTTGGTTAGATTTCTATGAAATGATGCAGGACTGTGGACTCATGTTGAGGCTTTTCAGCAACAGAGCGACATACAGTACATTCAACATGAAAATGTTTGCTGGCAGAGCGTGCTTTATACATAGATAGTGTTTCCTCTGAGAGTGTCAGGGACTGATGTTTCTGCAGTGATTGTTGTATTTTTTTGTACTGTATCTTTTCTCACTCAGCAGCAGGAAGTAGTGGAGAAAACAAGAACTGGTCCAATCAATGCAGGGCAGCTTTATTTTCTGGAACTATTTTCCTGAAGTGTTGCTTTCTCCAACAGCATTCATATAAATGGTGGGAATTTGTTTTATATCTTCTTGGTTTTTCTAATACATTCCGCCTTGACCAGAATTCCTCAGTTCAGTGTCAGTCTTTCAGGAGGTTTTTACCTGCAGCTGAATTATCCACAGAGGTTTCCTACCCTCGAAAAACAAACACACAGGTAATTATAACCAGTAGAAACACTAAATAGAGCAGTTTTACATTTAAAGTCAGTGTTTTGCCGAGGCTGACAGCGGCAATGGGAGGTGAGGGAGGGGCTGTGAGCCGAGCTGCCTAATGTTTGCTTGGCTTTTTTCTCTGATAACTTCAGATCCAGACGTCCGATGACTAAAATCCTTCATCTGGTTCAAATATAGAGCTGAAAACACCCACAATGTAAAAAGTCTATCTTAAAAACGTGACTTAAAACTGGATAAAAGTTCAGTTTGATTCTTCTGGCAGACAAACACAACACTGACAAGCTATAATGTCACTGACAGATGACCAATGAAACGGAGCGTTACCATGATTAAAATCAGATTTCCCTGGTTTGAGAATTGATGGAAACATTTGAAAAAAATGTAAGAACACAACTCACCAACATGCAGAACGTAGGTCTAGTTGTTTTTAGTCATTTTAATGTGAAAAAGTTACATACTTTAACTTTAAATGCAATAAAAAAAATATACATTTAAATTGAAGTTCTGAGGAGGAAAAGACAAGTGAAATCCTCCCAGTTAATCTGCTAAAAGGTGAAGTGAACTGAGCTGATATCTGGTGTATGTAATTGCATCCCGCTGAGGCTGTTTGTGTGCCTCCAGGATTATCAAAGGTCCCACACTGATTCATAATTGGAGACCCAGGTTACGCGGGTTATACCGTGCCTCTTGCCACACAGCCTTCTGCTGACTCCGTCTGAAGTGCTCAGTGACATGACCAATTTGCAAAGTCAGTAGACCGGGGAATTATTTTGGCCTTAATCTTTCATAGGGGCCTTGCCGAGCTCATGCGAGAGGTATAGATGAAAAAACAACATCATAATAAAAGAGGAATGTGAGGGAAAGAGCAGGGTGTTTGACAGGGAGGTAATTATACGGGGCACAAATGACACCAGTAATCAGCTTGTTAATGCAGGGGGATTTAAAATGGTCCATGTTTGAGTTCGGTAGCAGCCCTTTGACATTATAAAACTGTGATTTGCTGGTGTGACTGAATGAGAAAGGTGGTATCAGCAGTTCTGTGTGCACATGGACTGAAAAGCACATCTGACAGCCAGACTGCAGAGCTCCTGCACACATGTATAGATTGTTGTATATTCAAAGCCTCCTGGCATCTTTTCTTTTTTGCAGAAACAACTGAAACAAATGAATCATTCAGATGCATCAGAAATTCTGTTGCTGAATCTCAGAGCTGAGAAGCTTAAATAATACAGTTTTGGATTTTCTGAGCATCATCTGACCAGCGAACACAGGCTTCTGCTGTTTATCCAGACGGACATTCAAAGATTAATAGAGACCAGACCCTGAGACGGCTGCAGCAACGAGCCGTAGATGAGGAAGTTCGCGGGTTGTGAATATCCTCATATGAGATCGACTCCCTGCTTCAAGCACATGCAAATGAATTTTCAGATCATCATGCGCCAGTGCCACAGAGCCATGCATAAAATTAGATCTATTGCCTTTTGTCTTGTATTTTTTTTGTTGAGTTTAGTGTTGTGCTGCGTCTGTAAAGAGCTGTTAAGCTGCTGTCATTGCTGTAAATGGCTTGATTCACTGCTGGACTCTCCTGAAATGGCATCAGAGCTTTTCCTCAGTGACGGAACGACGCTGCAGGTAATACAGCTGCATTTCAAAAACATATTTGTGGAGTGGGGGGGTGGTCGTTGTTGACGATGGTGCTTTGGGGGGGGGCTGTCAGCTTCTTTATTTTTCTTTTTTTCTTTCTGTGCAGATAAAAATTGGAAAGTTTGTTAATAATAAAGAAACTTTTATAGATTTGAATTAAATTCACATGTTTCTTTACTTCTGTAATAGTTAGCCCTCAACATTACTAATATTGGTCTTGTAGACTTTGGAGTATTTCCTCTTCAAGAAGCTACAAAGGGTCAAAGGTTGTCCTCCTGTGGAACTGCTGGTACTGTGGCCAGTCGTGATGCCGGGTCAACTCGTAACGCAGGTTGGGCAGGTTCAGCTGAGATTACTAGAAATTATTATAGGTTGAGGTGGGTGTTGTGATTACTAGTCCACCTTTCCCTCTCTCTCTCTCTCTCTCTCTCTCTCGCTCTATCAAACAGACAGGTCTTCTCTTGCCTCAATAATCTGCATTACTGAACATTAAAGTAGGGTAACCTACATCTATCACCTCTCTGCACCAGACCATGATGCATAATGCATCAGGCCAGTATAGACCTACATATGTCGGGTGCTATAAAGTTCAGTGTACAGATGTGAAGGATGCTTCATGCGTCAGATTGCATTAAAAAAAATAACTGATGTTTTGGCCAAACTTCCGTTTATCTTTGGTTTGAGATTGACTTTTATGTGCTGTTCTCTCAAGATTTAGAGACTTTTTTCAAAACAGCACTCAGCAACAAATCAGTTACTTTTTGGACAAACCTTACTTCCTACTTTCCACAGAATTGAGTCTCCAGGAGGGTTAAAGAGAGGACAGCGTTCTCACAGCTCTGATTAATGAGTTAATAAATCACAGTGTCTAAATAGAGAGTGAGACAGATGAGCAGACACACACACACACACACACACACACACACACACACACAGGCTAGATCATCACACACTCACTCGACACAAGGCTCAGTGGTCAATCCCCTCTATGGAGACATAAGAATTTTCATTAAAATAAAATAAAATTAAGACTTTTAAGCTGATTAATGAGCATTTAGGAGCCTTAGAATTTTTATAGTTGCCTTTCATTTGTTCTATCATAGCTTACTGACAGGTCTCTGGCTCCTTGGCTGCCCACTGTTGCTCTCCACCCGATTCAGAGGATGAATCCACCTTCCCCACATCAAGACTTTTTTGTTTGTTTGTTTGAACCAGACTGGGCTCCTAAATTGCATCTTTGCATTTCATGATTTCTCAGTGAGCCACGGAAAGCTACTTGAATGCTAATGCTACTGAACATAAACACAGATCATTTCAGCGTGTTCGACTCATGTCATTTATTTGAGGCAGCGACAGTTAATTTTCACCCACTGCTCGGCCTCGAGTGATTGCTTTTCAGGAAAATGTAAATGTGGATTGTTTTGTTTTTTTGAGATTAGGACAGTTCCAATTATTCCCAAAGTCTTTTTTTGCATGAAGGTACGATACAGGCTTTTACACTCTGTTTGGCATGAATGGGAAATATGGTTTTCATTTTAAGGAACACTAACAATCCACTGGTGGAACATATAAAGAAGCAGAAATCCCATTTGTTTCACGTCCGACGTTTCCATAAAACAATGACGGGTTTGACAGAGAGGAAATGTAAATGTTGGTTTTATTTTGACATCTGGTTCTGTTTCAGACACTTCCTGCTGAGGGGAGGAGGGAGAGATCAATACGACCCCTCCATGCAGGACCATGAAGAGCTGGAGCCCACAGGTGGATGCTACAGTTCAGCTGAGACGTACGGACAGACGAGCTGAATGGACCAACCCAGCTGAAGATGCTGATCCAGAGCGCACCACTCCAGCCATTCATTTACTCATTTCAGTGATTTGCTCTGGTTAAAGCTCCATATTTTCCTCTTCTTCTGTCTTTTATTTTGAAGTATTGATCCATTAGAAGATATATTTGTGGTTTTTAAGAACCAAAAACCATCTCAGTGTAGTTTTACATCTCCTCTCTCAGGCTTCTCTCTGGAGCTCGAGTAACAACAGATTAGAGATCCAATAAAAATAAAGCGGAGATCAATAGATGTCCAGTAGAAATACAGCAGATTTCAGGCAAACACTCAGAGAAACCGAATCCTGTAAGAGGCTTCTTCAGGTCTGACTGAGGCTACGTCCACACTGACACACCTGAAAACAAACATACACGACCGTTCATGTACACTGTGCACGAGCTGAGTAGTGTTCTCTGAGGTCACACTGACCTTGACCTTTGACCTTTGACCTTTGACCACCAGAATCTAATCAGTTCTACTCTGAGTGAATGTTTGTGCCAATTTGAAGAACTTCCATCAGGGCGTTACTGAGATATCGTATCCACCAGAATGAGACGGACAGAAGGACAGACGTAATTACGTACGGACAGACAACCAGAAACAATATGGCGTCGTCTCTGGCTGCCGCCGGTGTGGACACACAACAAAGACAGGAAAGAAAAGCCGTCAGAGCTTTGCTTGGTCTGAGCGGGTAGAAACAAGTATCAAATATCAGCCCCAGATTCTTATTGCAAAGTGTCACAACTGCTTCATTTTGTCGACTGCACAAAAGATGTTTAAATAAAGAAAAAGAAAAGAGAAAAAAAAAGAAAAGTCATGACAAGAAAAAAGCAGCTCAGTCCATTAATATCCGGCTCCTGCTGAGGAATTTGTTTTGTCTTGTCAGGCAGCTGTGGCTGTCACAGTGATGAGTGGGGCCGAAGCGCTGAGCGCCTGTATCACTCTGTCGGAAAGCACACGAGATACAGCGAGAGAGGAAGAGCAATGAAGTGCGAGGGAGTAGAGAGGAAGTGGGTGAAGGAGAGAGGGAAGACGAACAACAACACAACAACAACAAGAAGAGAAAAAAACCAAATGACAAAGGTGCAGAGGAGGAGTGACAGCAGCAGTGAGTGAAAGCACAGGCAGAGAGACACAGTGTGAGCAGCAGCTTGGCACTAACCATGAGTCTGAATGTGTAAACACACACAGTCTTCATCAGACTGACATAGCAACTGCTCCACGGCACAACAAGCACTTCCTTCCAACACGCATCGTGCAGCCTGTCAGCTCGTGGCACTTATCAGATTGGCTGCATTTAGTTGTGAATGCCTTTAGCTAAAAGACTTGAACTGCACTGTAAAAAAGAAATCGTACAAAAACGGTCACATGACTGGCAGCAGCGGCTGCCAAACAAAAAAGGTCAAATTAAAGTCAAATATCCTGATTCAAATAAAGTGTAAAAACAATTAATTTACAGAAAGTTTCATTAATATTTCTACAGAGAAAAACAGATTTCTCCTAATTCATTACGATCAAACACCATCAATAAAGTGAATCCACTCAAGTTTCTGCAGAGAAACTTTTTCCTAATAATAAAATTAAATGTCAATCAATGAAATATTAACACAAGCTTAATATTGTAAAGTAAACCTTTTGTTTTGGAAAATACTGTGTAAAACAGATTAACATCATCTCAAACTTCAACTTGCAATATTTGTGTCAACATTGAATCTTTAAGTGTAAAGTAATGTTAAAACCTGTAGAAGCACAATCTAAATACAATATTTACTGATTCAGATTCAGATCAATTTTCTTACATTTCTCATAAAATATAATAAACTGAAGAAATGCTAATTAAATCTCTGTATGTCTCTGTATGTAGTCTTTCAATTAAAGTGGGGTTGGAAACTTAATTACAAATAACATACGCACCACTATTGACTTTATAGCACTTTTATTTAATATATTCAGATGTAAATTTACAATATCAACCAATTATTCACAAATAGTTCTTCAGAGCCGTCAGAGCGACGTGTCAGACATTTGACTTGTCGTTGTGTTTTCAGTTCATCAAAGTTAGCTCCAACATGTTGTTTACCTGTAAATGTCTTGTTCGGCGTTCAGTTGTGCATTTATGTAGTTGATTAAAGCGAACATAGATACAGTCACACAAGGCTGTACGTGTTACTATTGTGAAGATTCATACCAGATGTGTTCTGTAAAAACCATCAACAAAGTTAAAGCAAGAGCTTCATAAATAACTTTACTGGACATTATAAACTACATTAATTGAAACAATTTACAACAATGGAAACATGTATAAAAGAATAATAAATATATATATGTATATATGTATATATATATATATACATACACATGTGTGTGTGTGTGTGTGTGTGTGTGTGTGTGTGTGTGTGTGTGTGTGTGTGTGTGTTGTGTGATAAACCATTTTCCTGCTTTCCTCCCAGTGCATGCTGGGATACTTTCCAGTACTTGAAGTTTGAATGTTTGATGTAAACAAGTTTGCTACATTTCATCCAGAATCACAAAGTTTGAATGTAGAAGTCACATAAATGTAAAACTAATAAGATTCATCCTGAAATTACAGAGAATCTTTAAATTGTTCGTATGGACATTAACCTTTATAATAACAAGCTACATTTTAATTACAGATAATTACTGTCATTTTATATAGATTTGTATGTAATTTAAGAAAGAAAAAACACAGTATAAATAATAGCAATTTTTCTTTACAAAAATGGAAAAATAAATGTAACTCATTATTATTGGCATAATGCTTAAAATAGAAGTTTGGCTGTTAATTGACAGATCATTTCTGTCATTTTACAGACTTTTGTTCACAATTTTAAAAAAGAAAATTACTGTAAAATCTTCCGTAAAATTAGGATTTTTTTACAGTGTGGCGTCTGCAGTCTCTTGTTAAGACTATTTGTTCTGAGGGATGTTACATGTAGATGTTTGGATGTTTGCGATAGAGGTTGTGTTGTCGCTGCTGAAGCCACTGCAGGCAAACTGTGGGAGACAGTTTCCTTGTTTGCTCATAGATCAGAGTGTTTGCAGTCGGAGCCGAGCTGCAGCCACTCGGCGCCTGTGTTGAAGTTTACAAGTTCTACATCTTTAATGTGTTCTCATGACTCAGAGTCTGGCAGGGTCAACGCTTCTCGAGTCTGTGTGTGTTTGTTTGGCTGTCACTTAGCAGGACGTCTCAACAGCCTCTCCAAAGATATTGATGAAATTCACTGGAAACAGGCTGAGGACACTATGACTCATTCATGATGTCATTAGAGGAGTGTGTTGGATTTGTGTTGCAGTGATAGGCCTCAGAGCTTTTATCCACATCTCATGGTCTTCATCAGCAGATAGTTTGGTGCTGAGCGCAGACACCAATACCTGCTAATTGGTGCTAAGATAATAAATGAGATAATACTAGAACCGCAAACATGGCCAAGAGGTCACGTCCAGTGATTCGAATTAGCTGAAGTGACTGAGCGCACCTGTCACTCAAAGAGGCCACACCCTCAATCCTCCATAACTGTAGTCCTTAATAAAACGTGAACAGGAGAGTTATATAGACAGGTGAGTTATATAAACAGGTGTCATGAAGTAAAGTTGGACATTTGAACATGGGAGTCTATGGGGACTGACTCGTTGTTGGAGCCAGACTCTAGTGGCCATTAGAGGAACTGCAGCCTTTAGTGCTTTAGTCTTCGCTTCATTTTTCTTGGTCAAAATATTGTGAAAAAAGGTCTGTTCAATTTTACTTTCATCTTAGTCCCCTCATTTTCTATCTATTTATTTTTTCATTCATCACTTCTAAAATAAATAAATAACTCGTACTACATATATGTTTGGATATATTTTTCAAAGGAGCGTCCAGTTGACACAGGTGTGTCTGGTTTAGCTAATTAGACGGTCTAAGGTTTGATCTCCAGCCAACTCTCTTGTTCCCAACAAAGATGCTCCTGCTATCGCTCTTACCAAAGCCCTGTCCTAATAATTGAAAGGGGTCGATTTGACGCAGCTTTCTGCTCGTCAGGTCACACAGGTGTTTGGCTCATTAGACACAACCTCAGGAAACTGTAGCTAAAGCAGTTTTCCTGGCAGCTTAGATGTTAGACGTCTGATACCAGCGTCCTCTCAGCCAAAAGGTCTGAGCTGTAAACCCCACCTCATCCAGCACTGTGCAGGCTGGTTGATGAAGGAACGGCTGCATCGCGTTACCAACACACACTGCCTCGCACTCAGAGCCTGGCAAACATCTGCGTCAGGACGCACTGTTTTATTTCAAGACATGTTTGTGTAAGGACGTGTGACGGCAGTGGCTGGGAGACGCTTTGTGGTGCGCTAACTAAGGAACACTATACTGATACAAGCACAGACAGCGTTAGCTCTGCTATTAGCGATTCATGCTATCTGATATCTGTCCCTTTACAAGTCAACTTGCAACATGTTATACCATAATATAGATATTTTTAATATATGTACATAAACAAATGTTTCTATGGGTATTTCATATATGTACTAAACGTATAGGAAGCATATAGCAGCGTCATTCTTGACATAAGGACATATACTGTATGTCATTCTTTACATTTATGTATTACATGTTAACTTCATCTCTAAAGCAGCAGCAGATGATCATCATCCTCATTCTGATGTTTGATGTGAACGTAAACTCAAGCTCTTGATTTGCTGCCACATGATTGGCTGATTGGTTAATTGCACGCATGAGCGAGTGTTCCTAATAAAGTGTTATATATTGATTCTCGTTTTAACGTGATATATTTTGCAATAAGAGTCAATTCGCACGAAACATACATCTGCTGCACTGCACCATCATCCGGCTGCTTTCACATTTGGCTGCACCGGACTGCACGCAGCAGGAGACAGGAGGCACTTCACTAAGATCCATGTTTTATTTACTGGGCTGTAGCCACTTGGCAGCAAACATGTGTTCCTTAGAAAGCCTGGTTTTGTTAAAAGGACAGGCCTGGCAGTTTGCTATTGGGAAGATGTAAGCTGTGAAATTCCAAATGTGAGAGGAACATACATTAAGGTGCTAAAGGCTATTTCTATTCAGTGTAGTCCACAGAGAGAGGCTGCACTTTGTGTGTGTATGTGTGTGTGTGTGTGTGTGTGTGTGTGTGTGCAGACACTGGATGGCTCACTTTGAAAATGAAATAGTGTAGAAATGAGGTAAACTGATATGGCCTGGAGCGTGGCTGTAGAAATGAATGTAAGATAGAAAATTCATTCAAGCGCGTGGAAGAAGAAGAATGTAAAAATTGAAATTCACTCACATCCTGCTTGTTTTTATTAGACATAATGGGCCGCTGTGAACAGTTAATATGGTTCTTTCCTCCCCCAATAAAGATTTTTCCCCCTCACCCTGTTAGCTTGGTGACATCTGTTGATGTCCATGACGGCGTCCTGACGTGTGTTAATGAGCTGGTTCAGTTGAGTGATAGAAAGCAGCAGCTCTCCGCCGCGTGTAAACCGGGAGACACGTGTGAAAACAGTCATATGAAATGTGCGTGTAACCGCGGGAATGTCTGTGCTCGGCAGAGGCGGGGCCAGAGGGCACGGGCCCCACCAGGTACAGGTACAGGTACCTGGGAAGGAGATTGTATGAAGTCCCATATAGAAATGTAATATATATAACATGTTGCGACCACACACAGTATGTCACATATATACATGCTCTCCATACATGAAGATGTAAGTTTATAACATATATGAAATAGTAAAATATCTATATGATGAATTTTTAAACGGTATAACATGTTGCGACCACACACAGTATGTCACGGTGTTAATATAGAACGTAGACCTGCTTTATAATCAGACAACAGAGACCTGAGAGCTGCGTGTCCCTGAAGACTTACAGCATGTAATGTTTTACTGCCTCTGAATGAAAACCTGTTGGAAAGAAGCTGTTCCTGAACATTTATGATCTCATAATGTAACATCTGGATATCGGGTCACAGCTTGTAATGATTTTACCTTAAATGATCTGCTGCAGAGTCAGATGTGTAGGGCAGCAGGTGTGATGTAAAACACTGATTGGCAGCTTGCAGGCTGTGTTGTGTATATAGAGCAAATTCATTTTAGTGATGCCACCGGAGGAACGTCGGATGCCGGGTTAGGTCCCAGCTGTTTGCCTCAAAGTTTCCTGTGCTGCTTGGCTTTTGGAGAGTGGCCTAGTTGGCAGCACTTCAGTGATGGAATCAGGATCTGGGGAACCGACCCAGCATGTCTTCTCTCCCCACTTTACCATTCACAGAGTCGTCTCCAACTCGGAGCTCCACATTTGAATCCAGATTTGATTTTAAAGGCCGATGTCTGCACCGGAGCTCCAGTCTGGTTCCACGGTGCCGTGGCCTCGTGCCATTTATGTACATCACACATACGCTGCATCACACTGTGGCTGCACTGCTCCTGGTCATGTCCCCGTTAGTGATGTCACACTGGGTTTCTACCATCAGCCTTGATGATAAATGGTGTAGACATTATGAATCCTAAACAACAACCATAAACGTCATGCATCACTGAAAGAAGAACAGTCTGCACGGCTGTCACCGTATCAGTTCTGTGTCATCAATAAAGATATTGAAGCGCATAGCAAAGATTTTACAGAATATACAGTTTACCCAACAAATCTATATTTCTCTTTCACATTGAAAACCAATGTGATTTTTACATTAGACCAGAATATAATTACAATGAAGCAGAATCTGTGATACATGTATTCTACCACAGTAATACATCCACTGGGCTCGATTGACAAACTATATATTCTGCAAAAGGAAACATTATTAATATTGAGAGTAAAAATATGATTATATATTAAGAAAAGATGCCACCTTCTGGTACAACCATGGGTGCCATATGGAGATATTAAAGTATATGCTTTACACCAAATGTGAACACATAACAAACGCCAAAGAATAAACTCAGTAAACGAGCAGAAACAGCTTCATTTAGGAAAACACACAGGAGGCTAATAATCTGAAACTCGAGGGAAAACCTTCATTCTTGAACAGGAAGAAGAAAAATATGGCATTAAAAAAATGTATTTATTTGCAACAGGGGCAACTGATCCAAACAGAGAAAGGGGGGTGTGGCCTGTAGACGAAGTTCACACAAACCTTTCGAGCACAGCTGAAAGTTTGCGTACGATGTTTTCACCCCTCCAGACTGGGAAACTGGTTTTGACGTGACAGTATTTCTATGTCTTCACAAGTCGGTGCATCCATTTTTTACATTCCCTCGGAGGCGTACACGCATAATAAAGACAACATGGTGCTGTTCACGCAGGGGGGGCTCTGGGGACATTTAGCCTGTTTCCAGCTCCTCTGCGCCTCTTTTTTTTTTTCTTCAAGAGGACCTTCCTCTGTCTTCCCATCATCACTCTGTGATATACACTGTGCTGCACAAGGCTGAACCCAGACCCGGGCTCATCTATTATAGAAAGGAAATTGAAAGAAAAGCTGCGACCCTGCAGCCGAGCTGAAAAGAGACGTGGTGATTCAGGGTCGCTGCCGCGCTGGAGATGCACATGATGGAGATGTGTTGACCTGCACATAATGAATTCTTTCGTTGGAAATGTGGCTGCAGTTAAAAGTGAAGCACACCAAAGCTTTACCAGGACAAGTGTTAAATTATTTATGCCCTCTTTCATTCATGCTTTGAATTTCTTCAATTGAGGCGATTCTCTGGAAAAAACCTGCGCTCAAATAAAATCAGTCTTTGATGTAGATGCACTGGCCCACGATTCAACCTTCATCTGACTTTGTTTTGATTGAGAATTTGACTTAAAGTGGCAATCTGGAAGATTTCAGTCCTGGTTGATTTGGCAACAGCTGTAGTTACTGGTGGAAACAGACAGTTTGGTTTACTACTACAGGTCACAGGAATCTGGAGGCAACAAAAGAACATTTGTGGTTATAATGACCGGGATGACAGAAATCAGGAAAGAATCCCAGCATGCACCAGACGTCAGGGTGACGTCAGCAAGACGTTGGACTGTAACGTCAGACAGATGGGACATTTTGGTTGGAAATGAAAATTGGGTTGGCGTCAAAATACAACGTTGGTTAGTTCACATTGTGAACTAAACATCTGGAACTAAACATCTGGTTAGTTCACATTGGGATGTGAACTAACCAGATGTTTAGGAGACGTTTAGGAGGCATTTTAATACTGAAAATATATAAACATTGCAATACTTTGATCAGTGTGTAGGTTCAGTAGATTCAATCAGTCAGTGATAGAGAGAGACTGAACAGATGTTTATTTCAGTGGAAAATCTTTGAAATCGACACTTTAACAACCGTCTCTGAAAATGAAAGTGATTTTCTGTTGGCATTTCCAAACTGGCTTAAGGACTCAGCATGTGGCAGGTTTATCATAGGCTTTAATCTTATATATTTAAGTTAAGTTATTAAATCTGGCGTCTTAAGGAGTTAAAAACTCGTTTAAAGGCTCATTTCACCATCTGACTGTTTAATACTAAACCGGAAAAAACACTTTTCCCATGATTTTCTTTTGTTGTATTTTTATCAAAAAGTCTTTCTGATTTTAAACTGTTAGTACTATTATTATTGTTATTCTCTATACACTGACAATAGAATCCTAAAGCACAAACCATGAAGAACAGAAACAAACTGATCTTATTCAGTTCAAAGCTTTAGTAAACAGGGAATTACCCATCACTCTTTCTGTATTCGGTTGCATGTTCTGTATTTCAGTCAGAGATTCTTACGTCAACAAAGTAATTTGCAGAAAATGCTTGTAGTCAGATTTGGTGGGAAACGCTGTGCAGGTTGATGGAGCTGCTGAGAAAGCTGATGCATTACACATGGACATGAATCACAGTTAAAGTAACAGGATGAAATTACATGATGGTCAGGTTATGATGTCTGCGATGTACACCAATCATTGTGCACAAGAAAGTGACCATTTAAAGCAAATGCTTCTGCAGTTAGATTTGGTGGAAAAGGTTCTGCTCTTTGAGCGAGTTCTCAATGAATCCAAACAGCGATGTGTATTCTGCAAGAGCTAAACCTCAAAAACAAGATTATTACTCCCTGCTTAACCCCCAAATCCCCTGCACAACAGATCCACTGAGAACCCGCATCCTGAATATGCAACAGGCAATATATGCAATTCAATTTGAATGCTGGCAAAAGCCTTCTCATCTGAGCGGTAGCTCAGACAGAAGAGCTGATGAACAAGTGAGATGCAAACAGTGCTTTAATTCAAGGGAAATATTCTGCGTCGCCAAGCTCACAAGCATGTTGCAGTTTCCCATCTCAGTACATCTCAGATGAGATTACTCTGAGATAAACGTACTGCAAGTTGTTAATGGCATCTAGGTACAAAGGAAATATCCTACGACTACAATGAATAAACAAACAAGTGTGAGTCATCAGCTGCATGAAAAGTAAAACCAGGAAACAACTTCAAACCACGAACAAAAAACAAGCCCAAGACGGAATCAGCTCATACAACAGAGTTACTACTTCAGGTCAAGTCCTTCCCAAAAACACCTCACTGTACTGTGACGTCTTTAAGACTTACTACACTGAGAGGAGATTATGGGATGCCATCCAGGTGCAGTGGTTAGACCAGGTGCCTGGATTTGGAAGGTTATGGGTTCAAAACCAGGTGATGGAGTTTTACCACACTGCCTTACTATACATGTTGTTTTTACTGTAACATGTTTTATGCCTTCCTATAATATTATGATGTTTGATGTTTTTATTCCTTATTATACTGTGACATCTTTATGCATTATTATATTATGTAGAGAGAGTACTTTGTTTTTCTTATTTTTATTAATGATGTTTTATTTGAATTTTTTGTACATAGTTTTAATTTTTTTGCACCTTGGGAGGTCAGCAAATAAATCGCACCAACATACTGTGTTGGACTACGCCTGTCAGGAGTCACGCCACGTCACTACCAATGACTGAGAGCACAAGCAGCACAGCAGCAGACGCTTCCCTTTGACATCTGGCCCCTGACAGAACGGACACTGTCCAACGCAGACACAGGAAAAAGTCGACTTCCTGTCATGAACCAAAGGCCGACTGACAACTGAAGACGTGCAGCGCTCCACCAACTTAATCAAGCTGTCAGGTCGCCTGCGACAGCAAACAGTGTTGGCATCAGTGTGACGTCAGTAACAGCGGGATATTATATATAAGGTATATAATGTGACCGCACTGGTTACGAGCTGCACAGCTGTGAATGAACCAATCACTGTGAAGCTGCTGCTCACGTGTGCAGTCTTTGTTTTGAGTGTTTAAAACGTTCTGATGTGTGAATCTGGCCAATTATCTCAAGTCTGAAATCAGCTGCTACAACAGGAGGCTGACAGGTTAATTCATCCTCACATAAGCTCCTTGTCTGAGAGGTTTCTACCAACAAGATGCAGGACGTGAAAGTTTTTGTTTCCGAATGAAATTTGAAATCACATCAACATTCAATCAATCAAAAATCATTTAATAAGTATGTGCTTTATGTACTGCTTTCCTCTTTCTTATATATTTATAATATATACTTAACTCTTCACCCAACATCGACACAGCTCTGTGTTCATCACCTGCACATATCACTTACCTGATACTCTGTGTGACACTGGCTGCAGGCAAATTTGAAAAAGGCTGCTTACCATTAAGACCTAAGGCGCCCTTAAGAAACGTTCCAAAACTTAGCAGTGTTCGAAACCTGAGGCTTTTCTGAAAAACTCCATGTTCTCTAAAACCTTTATTACTCCGTACGCCTCTGAAGCAGATGGAAACATCCAATAAAACACATTTGAGACGTTTAACCTTTGGCTTTTCCTGTGAATCATTGCCTTTGCCTTTGAACATAGATATTGCCGGAAAACAAACACACCTGTCAACATTCAAATATTCATGAACAGTAAAGGAAGGTTTCTATCTGCTTCAGAGGCGGAGAAATAAAGGTTTTAGTGACAGTGTTGCATCAGGTGAAAACTCGACCTAACGGTGACACTGGCTCCTCCCCCTCTCACCCTGAGCCGTGACTAGCAGGTTAGCAGGTTAGCAGGTTGTGTGTTGGTGGAATCTTCTAAGTTGTTCCTGTTGTAGTTTCCATCCAGGTAACTGCTGTAATCTGCTTCAGTGTCGCTCCTCTCTCTCAGGACGTCAGATCGACTGAACTGTGACTGTAAAACCTTTTTTGCAGCTAAAACCGCTGAAAAAACTATAACTGCTTCGTGCTCGTATCCCTCCTCCACTCGGACTAGTTCCAGGTCACATCCCTGTTCATCCAGAGTCATATACAATATTAACCATTGTATGAAATTTTGTCATAATGTCTTTGTGCTAAAAAGTGTTTTCTGAGGTCACCAGTGACCTCGACCTTTGACCTCTGACCATCAAGTCTAATCAGTTTGTCTTTGAGTTCAAATGGACATTTGTGCAAAATTTGAAGAAGTTCCTTCAAAGCGTTACAGAGATATTGTGTCCACAAGAGGGGGACAGACGGACAGACGGACAACCTGAAAACTAAATGCCTCTGGCTGTCACGGCGTGGAGACATGAAAACAACAGAAGTGAATCCTACTCATGCAGGTGTCATCGGGTCTTGATGAATTAAAAGAGTTCTGGTTCCGTGTGTCAGATACTTGCATTAAATGGAAGAAGCATGAGTTCATCCATCAAACAAGGTTTCATCAGAAACAGCAACAACAGGATGTTTGTCTTTCCTTCTTCTCTCCAAGTGTTTTTGCTGTCTGTGCGTTTTGGCCACAAACAGTCGACGGCTTGACTGACAGTGTGTGTGTGTGTGTGTGTGTGTGTGTGTGTGTGTGTGTGTGTGTGTGTGTGTGTGTGACAGCTCAGAGAAACTGAATTCAGTTCAGAACTTGTGCAGTCATGAAATGTCAACAACTCAGGATAACCTACATTTTTCACTCCTGTTAAAACGATCAGACAGATGTGTCCTCACCTCATCTGGATCTGGATCTGTTCTGGTGTCATGGACTGAACAGGAAGTTTTGATTTCTCCATTCAACAGAGTGTTGGTTTGTTGGTTTGCTGGTTTGCTGGTTTGTTGGTTTGTTGGTTTGTTGGTTTGTTGGTTGCTGGGTTGTTTGTTTTTTTGTTTGTTTGTTTTTTACTTTGTTGCGTTTGTTGGTTTGTTTGAAGTTTGTTCTCGCAGGTTGTTCGTTTCTGTGCTGGTTTGTTTGTGTGTTGTTGTTTGCTGGTTTGTTGTAGTTTGGTTGGTTTGCTGTGGTTTGTTTGTTTGTTGGTTTGTTGGTTTGTTGGTTTGCGTTTGCTGGTGTTCGTTTTGGTTTGTGGTTGTTGGTTGGCTGGTATGTTGTTGCGGTTGTGGTTTGTTGGTTATGGTTTGTTGTGGCTGGTGTTGGTTTGTTGCGTTATTGCTGGTTTGTTTGAGTTTGTTGGTTGGGTTGGTTTGTTGTGCTTTGTTGGTTGCTGGTTTGTTTGTTTGTTGGTTTGTTGGTTTTGTTGGGGTTTGCTGGTTTGTTGTTGTTGGTTTGCTGGTTTGCTGGTTGTGTTCGGTTGTTGGTTTGATTGACTGGAGCTGAGCTCAGCTTTGTTTCTCTGATAACTGCAGATCGACAACAACATACAGGAACATAGATTCTTGGCTTTTTAGACATTTTAATGTGGAAAAGTTACAGATTTATAACGTTAAGTCTGACTTGAGTCGACAGCTCATGGACTCAGTCCCTCCACGCGGAGACACTCTCTGCACGTTGTGCAGTGTATTTAGTCATAATGATCCTGCATAAGAGCAAAGAACTCAT
>NW_019174323.1:19060278-19075656 GCF_002260705.1 Seriola dumerili
GTTGAACATCGAGAGTTTTTGAGAAAAACCATTCAGGGTTGTACAAGGTTGTTTTCAGAGTTGTGCTGAGGGTGGGAGTGCCAGCTCTCAGAGCTCATGGAAGGTGGTACAGATTAAAAAGAAAGAAAACGGTGCGTGAGCGTCACTGCAGCAGTGGTTCTGAAATGTGTACATACTGGTAAATGTATGGGTCTCTTCAGGTCTGCGCTTGACGCGTCATCAGTTCTCTGTTCTCAGAGTTTCATCTGTTTGCTCGCTGGGAGTGTCGTTAAAACTGAGTTACATACAGATGACTTGATTGACTTGACCTCAACCTTTTAACTACAGCGTCTGTGCACTAAAAAGATTCCTAACCGTTCCACTATCACAGTAAAAACTCCGAGACCTCGACACCTGCCGGAATCGCCCAGTGAGCAGATCCTGTGTGTCTGCTTCCTCACCTGATCCCAGAGCATAATTGGCTTGAACTACAGACCGCGAGTCTCAATTCACAACTGTTCAAACCCGCCAAGGCCCCCCAACTCCACCCCATCCCCCGACGCTGATAAAACAGAGAACGTCCACAACACTGCTTGCATTCATCTCCTGGACAAAGGATTTTGTTGCGAACACCCACCACCGGCGATACCGGACAAACCCAACGCCTGTACGCGTACTTTAGATGAACGGAGGTTCTGCTCTTCCCCTGCGCGCTCTGTTCCCTTGTTACCTTGGTGTGTCGGCGCCACCAGACCAGGTAACGTTAGCACTATTACTACATGCTGAGAGAAGCTGAGCAGAAACCGACAACTCATTAAAGTTTAAATGTTGCTCTGGCCCCCCGTGCCACTAAAACACCGCGGGACGCGCAGACAGGTGTTTATACTTACCTCCTTGCCCCCACCCCCCATTGCGACCCCTTTCATGTGCTTAGATGAAATGATTTAATCACGAGTAAATCAACCAGGCAACGAGGGGCACTGTAGAGCCCAACTACCACAGCCCCAGAGGGAGGCAGCAGGACGCACCCCCACCCTGGACTCTCCAGTGAGGCCTAACATAGCAGGGAAGTGAAAGGAATAAAAGAAGCAGCATTCATCCATTTCATCGCTGCTGTTAGACACTCTGTAAGGCGCTGCACGCCGCTGTGTGATTAATGGCAAATGAACAACATTAACACAAAGAGATGTCAGTATGCACAATTGGCTTTGTGGGGGGGGGTGTAGTATGGCACGCCACTTACACCCTGTTAGCAGTTAAATATCGCAGAATTGCTTGGAAACCACAGAGGAGAAAGAACTCTTTGTTACTTCAGGCTCTTGCACAGGAACTCTGCTGTTTTAGATTCAGCGCTGCTCAGATTTAAGCCGTCCGTGGAGCATAGAAGAGCACGTATTATTCGTTTAAACAACCATCACTCCCACAATGCATTGCCCATTAATAACTATAAAAAACAAATGAAGAGGTGAATCTGAGGGTGGCAGTGCTTTTCCTCCAGAGTAATACTTCAACATCTGACAAATCGTGCTTACTCTTAACAGAAGAGCAGTAAACAACAACATGTATGGGATTTCGGTGTGTTGAACGCTATTTTTTGCCATGAGTACGCAAACCAGAATCCATCAGTGTCTGTGTGCTATGGATGAGCTGTCAGATACAGTGGTGTGCACAGGGTTTTAATAAAGGTCTCTGTGGAGGCAACAGACATGGAAAATTCACCTCCAAAACTGCCAAACTGTCTTTTACCACTCGTTTGAACACGGAATTTTAACCCGAGACAGCAGCGTAGTTAGTGCGAGAGCTGTGGACAGAGACAGACCTGCTGCCTTCCTAGCTTAGCTACGCTTACAACTGCCTCCATTACTCTGTACAGTCAATCAATCAATCAATCAATCGCTTCTGTGCTTTAATACGTCATCAAGAGGATCAGGAGGTCCCTCTTTGTTTTTAAAAAAAACTAAATAAAACAAACAAACAGAAAACAAAAGCAGATAGACAGGTTGAGACAGTAGAACCTTTGCTCGAGGTTGGCTGTTACCTAGTCTGAGGGTGTATGTCAGTGTATTGTGAAACCTTCTGGAGGTTTCACATGTCACGGTACACAGGAAGAAGAAGCAGTAGGCAGGAAGTATGTGTTTTTGTACATCGCTTGTGAAGGACATCTGCCAGAATTTGTTTGTTGTCTGCCTTCATCCTTCCGTTATGGACAGTTACGGTCTGTTGTTGTATTGCTAGAGTTGTATTTTGGAAAGTTTTTCATGGTGTGACTCTGTAAATGTTGCATTTATGTTCCACATCATCAACCTGCTGTGACAACATGAGAACGGTACCAGAAAGTGGCGATGTGAGGAGACGGTGTCACTCAGACTGTAACATCCCTGCACAGTTTTAAGACCGAATCCTGTTTAGCATGCACACTGGCCTCACAGACTCTGTTTGTAGCGACGCTGCTGTGCTTTGCAGATCTCAGCACATTACCTTGTCTGCACCGTAGTTTATCATTTCAGTGTGGACATAAAGAATTCGAGTGGATCACCAAAACTATGAAACATTTAAAGCCCCACGTTCTAATAAATGCAGACTGCATGGTTCATTGTTTACTGGGGACACTTGGTCCAAATGAATCCCTCTCTTTGTGAAGTGTGACTTTATTTGCCTTTTTCCCTCTCAGAGCTTTTAGTCTTTGCTTCGCGACGCCGTGCTCCCTACATTACTGTTAATATAAATAGTTAATCTAGATTATCGGAGTTAGTCTTATACAGGCTTTTAGCGGCTGTGATGAAATTCCCACGCGCATTAACGGCGCTATGATGCATAAATCATGGCATTAGTGAGTATTCAAACAAAGAGAAATGTGTTTGACTAAATCTGAGTCAGCACACATTTATAAATCCGGGTAATTATTCCACGCAGGCGTCTTCAGAGCCGCCTGGTTGACGGGCTCGGCTGGCTGCTCTCCGGCCTTCGTGTCTGTTGTTTTTTGTTTTACTATCTTTCATGGCAGCCTGGTGTTGTGTTGTGAGAGTCTGAGAGATGTGAGCGTCTCTCGGCTTTGAACCGCTGCCCACCGGCTGCAGCCGGAGGGTCAGCTGTGTGCAGGAGTGCCCAGAGGCCAGGGACGCTAAGGCCACTGCCATCTGAGACCCAGTGAGTGTGAAAATGCCTGCTCTTTGTAGTGTGCAGGTGAGGGTGGCTCGGGGTGGAGGAAACCTTTTGAAAACGTTCTCGGCAGTTGATATGCACCTATAGAGGATATTGCATCTCCTCGGCTGGAGGCCTGTGCACCGCAGGTGAAGGTCAAGAGACGAGGCTGAGCATGTTGAGAGGAAATGTCTGCTTGCGTGTTTATCTGATGGCTGACTGACAGGCTGAGACAACAATACCTGTCCACTCTTTTTTTATTTGCACAACCTAAGCTGGAAGGGCCAGGGAGAGCTGTTCTGGGATTTCTCTGTGTTTGTGTGGAACAGACGAGTGGCAGCGTCAGAGACGGAGCAGCGAGAATTTAAAAATGCCGAACTTTAAATTCTCCTGCAGGCTGCTGCTCGTCTCTAATATCAGTTTCCTTTCTCGAGTGGAAGCTGATGAAGCCCCACGGCTCTGTATCTCTTTGTCTCATTTCATGGGATTCTCCTCAATGAGGCTGTAATTATCACTCAATGTGTTGAACACAGAGAGATGGGAGCATCAGAGGAATCTCTCCTTCCTCTGGACCACTTCATCTTCATTCAGATGTGACCTTTATTCTTGGACCCTGTATTTGATCTCGGAGCTGGAACCGCTTAACGAAAAACAAAACAAAAAATGGTCATAAATTAAAGTGTCAGCGGGCGTGCACATTCACAGGTCATGTCAAAGTCTTAAACTGCCTCCTGTGATCACCTGATTTTGATGCTAAGTAATTAAGGAAATTTGAAGACGAGAGCTTGACTTGAATTTTAAGTTTCGGTGCTCATGAGTTCTTTGCTCTTGCAGGATTAATGACTAAATACCTGCAACACTGCAGGAAAGTGTCCGGTCTGAGGGACTGGAGTCACATGACTCGACTCAAGTCAGACTTAACGTTATTAATCTGTAACTTTTCCACAATTAAAATGTCTAAAAACAACAAGATCTATGTTCTGTATGTTGTTGTCAGATCTGCAGTTATCAGAGAAACAAGCTGAGCTCAGCTCCAGTCAACAAACCACTAAACAACAAACCAACAAACCAACAAACAAACAAACCAGCAACAACAAACAAACAAACCAACAAACCAACAAACAACACAAACCAACAAAACCAACAAACCAAACAAACCAACAAACCAACAAACAACAAACCAGCAACCAACAAACCAACAAACCAACAAACCAACAAACCAGCCAAACCAACCAAACCAACAAACCAACCAAACCAAACAAACAACAAACAGCAACCAACAAAACGCAAACAAACCAACAAACCAACAACCAGGCAAACCACAAACCAACAAACCAAACAAACCAACAACAACAAACCAAGCAACCAACAAACAACAAACCAACAAAACCAAACAAACCAGCAAACCAACAACAACAAAACACAAACAAACAACAAACAAACACAAAAAAACCACAACCAAACAAACAACAAACCAGTCAAAACAAACAAACCAAAACAACAACAACCAAAACCAAACCAGCAAACGCAATTGACCAAAACCACAAACAAAACCACACAAACCAGCAACAAAACACACAATCAAAACAACAACACCCAAAAACAAACCAGAACAATAACACTAACAAACAAACAAACAAACCCAACACAACCAACAAACAACAAAACAAACAGCAAACCAAACACAAACAAACCAAACAAACCAAACCAGCACAAAAAAAAACACAAACCAGGCAAACCAACAAACCACAAACACAAAACAAACACAAACCAACAAAACAAACCACAACAAACCAGCACAAACAAAACACAAACCAACAACCAGCAACCACAAAGAACCAACAAACCATTCAAACAAACCAAACCAGACAAAACAAAAACAAACCACAAAGAACACAAAACAAACCAACAAAACAAACAATAAACTAAACAACCAACAAACACAACAACAAACCAGCAAACAACGCCCAAACACACAAACAACAACACAACGACAAACACAACCAACACAACCAACACAACCAAAAAAAACAACCACAAACCCAGCACACAAACAAAAACAACAAATCCAGAAACAAAACAACAAACACCAAACCACAAACAACAACAGCAAACCAGCAACAAACCAAACAAAAGCACAACCAAAAAACCAACATACACAAAAAACTGTTCCCTTTCGGAGAATGGAGCATAAATCAAAACTTCCTGTTCAGTCCATGACCACCAGAACAGATCCAGATCCAGACAGATGAGGTGAGGACACATCTGTCCTGATCGTTTTAACAGGAGTGAAAAAAAATGTAGGTTATCCTGAGTTGTTGGACATTTTCAGTGAACTTGGCACAAGTTCTGACACTGAATCAGTTTCTCTAGTCAGACTGTCACCACACACACACACACACACACCACAGCAACACACACACACACACACAACACACACACACACACGTTCCACTGTTCACAGCCGTCGACTGTTTGTGGCCAAAACGCACAGACAGCAAAAACACTTGGAGAGAAGAAGGAAAAGACAACATTCCTGTTGTTGCTGTTTCTGATGAAACCTTGTTTGATGGAGTGAACGTCATGTTCTTGACCATTTAATGCAAGTATCCTGACACACGAAACGCAGAACTACTTTTAATTGTCATCAAGACCCGATGCACACCCTGCCATGAGTAGGATTCGAGCTGTTCGGTGTTTGTTTTCATGGCTCCACGCCGTGACAGCCAGAGCATTTAGTTTTCAGTGTTCTCGTCTGTCGTGCTAGTCCCCGCTCTTGTGGACACAATATCTCTGTAACAGCTTTGGAAGGAACTTCTTCAAATTTTGCACCAAAATGTCCGATTTTGAACTTCAAAGACAAAACTGATTAGACTTGATGGTCAAGAGGTCACAAGGGTCAAGAGGTCACTGGTGAACCTTCAGAAAACACTTATTTAGGGCACAAAGTACATATATGAACAGAAATTTTCATACAAATCGTTAATATTGTACTATGACTCTGGAATGAACCAGGGATTGTGACCTGGAACCTGTCCGAGTGGAGGAGGGATACGAGCGAGCGAAGCATTAATTATTTCCAGCGGTTTTAGCTGCAAAAAAGGTTTTACAGTCACAGTTCAGTCGATTCTGACGTCCTTGAGAGAGAGAGCGACACTGAAAGCCATGATACAGGCAGTACTGATGGAAAACTACAACAGGAACAACTTTAAAGATTCAGACCCCAACAGACAATGCTAACCTGCTAATTGCTAGTCACGGTCAGGGTGAGGAGGGGGGAGGAGCCAGCGGTCAACCGTGTAGGTCAGGTTCAGCCTGATGACCAACACTGTCACTAAACCTTTATTTCTCCGCCTCTGAAGCAATAGAAACGCTTCCTTTTACTGTTCATGGAATAATTTGGAATGTGACAGGTGTGTTTGTTTTCCGGCAATATCTATGTCAAAGGAGGCTGAAAGGAAGGTTTCTATTTCTGCTTCAGAGGCGGAGAAATAAAGGTTTTAGTGACAGTGTTGCATCAGGTGAAAACATTCGACCTAACGGTAGGACACTGGCTCTCCCCCTCGTCACCCTTGAGCCTGATTAGCAGGTTAAGGTTAGGCAGGTTCGTGTCGGTGGTGTGAATCTTTCCTAAGTTTGTTCCTGTTGTAGTTTCCATCCGAGGTAAAACTGCTGTAAATCTGCCTTCAGTTCGCTTCTGCTCTCTCAGGACGTCAGATCGACACTGAACTGGTGACTGTAAAACCTTTTTTGTCAGCTAAAAACCGCTGAAAAAACTATAACTGCTTCGTGCTCGTATCCCTCCTCCACTCGGACTAGTTTCGCAGGTCACATCCCTGTTCATCCAGAGTCATATACAATATTAACCATTGTATTGAAATTTTGTCATAATGTCTTTGGGTGCTAAAAAGTGTTTTCTGTTGATGTCACCAGTGACCTCGACCTTTGGACCTCTGACCATCAAGTCTAATCAGGTTTGTCTTTGAGTTCAACATGGACATTTGTGCAAAATTTGAAGACAGTTCCTTCAAAGCGTTAACAAAGATATTGTGTCACAAGAGAGGGGACAGACGGACAGACGGACAACCTTGAAAACTAAAATGCCTTCTGGCTGTCACGGCGTGGAGACATGAAAAACAACAAGAAGTGAATCCTACTCATGCAGGTGTCATCGGGTCTTGATGAATTAAAAGAGTTTCTGGTTCCGTGTGTCAGATACTTGCATAAATGGAAGAAGCATGAAGTTCATCCATCAAACAAGGTTTCATCAGAAACAGCAACAACAGGAGATGTTTGTGTTTTCCTTCTTCTCTCCAAGTGTTTTTTGCTGTCTGTGCGTTTTGGCCACAAACAGTCGACGGCTTGACTGACAGTGTGTGTGGTGTGTGTGTGTGGTTGTGTGATTGTGTGTGTGTGTGTGTGTGTGGTGTGTGTGTGGTGTGACAGCTCAGAGAAACTGAATTCAGTTCAGAACTTGTGCAGTCATGAAAATGTCAACAACGTCAGGATAACCTAACATTTTTCAACTCCTGTTAAAACCGATCAGACAGATGTGGTCCCTCACACTCATCTGGATCTGGATCTATTTCTGGTGTCATGGACTGAACAGGAAGTTTTGATTTCTCCATTCACACTCAGACTGGTTTTGGTTTGTTGGTTTGTTGGTTGTTGTTGGTTCTGGTTTGTTTGTGTTGTTTGTTTGGTTTGCTGGTTTGTTGTGTTTGTTGTTTGTTGGTTTGTTGGTTTGCTGGTTTGTTGGTTTGTTTGGTTTGCTGTTTGTTGGTTTGTTGGTGTTGCTGGTTTGTTGGTTGTTGTTGTTGTTGGTTTGTTGGTTTGCTGGTTTGTTTGGTTTGTTGTTTTTTGGTTTGTTGGTTTGTTGTGTTTGTTTGGTTTGTTGGTTGTTGGTTTTGCTGGTTTGTCTGGTTTGCTGGTTTGTTTGTTTTGTTGGTTTGTTGGTTGTTGTTTGTTGGTTTGTTGGTTTGTTGGTTTGTTGGTTTGTTGGTTTTGTTGGTTTGTTGGTTGGGTTGTTTGTTTGTTTGGTTGTTGGTTTGTTGGTTGGTTGGTTTGCTTGGTTTGTTGGTTTGTTGGTTTGTTGGTTTGTTGGTGCTGGTTTTGTTTGTTTGTTGGTTTGTTGGTGTTGTGTTGTTTGGTTTGCTGGTTTGTTGGTTTGTTGTTTGTGTGTTTGTTGGTTGCTGGTGTTGGTGCTGGTTTGTGTGGTTTTGTTGGTTTGTTGGTTTGTTGGTTTGTTTGTTTGTTGGTTTTTGTTGCTGTTTTTGTTGGTTTGCTGGTTTCGTGGGTTTGTTGTTTGTTGGTTGCTGGTTTGTTTGTTTGACTTGAGTTTGTTGGTTTTAGTTGGTTTGCTTTGGTTTGTTTTGTTTGTTGGTTTGTTGGTTTGTTGGTTGCTGGTCCTTGTTTGTTTTGTTGGTTTGTTGGTTTGTGGGTTGTTGGTTTGCTGGTTTGTTGGTTTGTGGTTTTTTTTGGTTTGTTGGTCTTGTTGGTTTGTTTGTTTGTTGGTTGCTGGTTGTTGGTTGTGTGGTTGCTGGTTTGTTTGTTTGTTGGTTTGTTGGTTTGTTGGTGTTGTTGGTTAGTTGGTTTCTGGTTTGGTTGGTTGTTGGTTGTTGGTTTGTTGGTTTGTTGGTTTGCTTGGTTTTGGCTGGTTTGTTGTTTGTGGTTGTTTGGTTTGTTGGTTTGCTGGTTTTGTTTGGTTTGGTTGCGTTTGTCTGGCTTTGTTGGTTTTGTTGTGGTTTGCTGGTTTGTTAGGTTTTGTTGGTTTTTGCGTTTTTGTTGGTGCTGGTTTGTTTGTTTGTGGTTTGTTTGGTTTGTTGGTTTGTTGGTTTGCTGGTTTGTGGTTTGTTGGTTGCTGTGGTTTTGTTGTTTGCTGGTTTGTGTTTGTTGGCTTTGTTGGTTTGTTGGTTTGTTGGTTTGCTGGTGAGTGTTTCTGTCTGAGGGATATTCCTTTCGGAGCTGTCGGTTGTTGCGTTCTTATACTTTGAATGTCTTACGCATTTTGGTGCCTTCCTTCGTGTGAGTTGAATTCATTCTGTTGCGTTTGTTGGTTTGTTGGTTGCTGGTTTGTTTGTTTGTTGGTTTGTTGGTTTGTTGGTTTGCTGGTTTGTTGGTTTGTTGGTTTGCTGGTTTGCTGGTTTGTTGGTTTGTTGGTTTGTTGACTGGAGCTGAGCTCAGCTCGTTTCTCTGATAACTGCAGATCGACAACAACATACAGAACATAGATCTTGTTGTTTTTAGACATTTTAATGTGGAAAAGTTACAGATTATAACGTTAAGTCTGACTTGAGTCGAGTCATGTGACTCCAGTCCCTCAGACCGGGACACTTCTGCCAGTGTGCAGGTATTTAGTCATTAATCCTGCAAGAGCAAAGAACTCATGAGCACCGAAACTTAAAATTCAAGTCAAGCTCTCGTCTTCAAATTTCCTTAATTACTTAGCATCAAAATCAGGTGATCACAGGAGGCAGTTAGACTTTGAATGACCTGTGAATGTGCACGCCCGCTGACACTTTAATTTATGACCATTTTTGTTTTGTTTTTCGTTAAGCGGTTCCAGCTCCGAGATCAAATACAGGGTCCAAGAATAAAGGTCACATCTGAATGAAGATGAAGTGGTCCAGAGGAAGGAGAGATTCCTCTGATGCTCCCTCTCTCTGTGTTCAACACATTGAGGTGATAATTACAGCCTCTTGAGGAAATCCCATGAAATGAGACAAAGAGATACAGAGCCGTGGGGCTTCATCAGCTTCCACTCGAGAAGGAAACTGATATTAGAGACGAGCAGCAGCTGCAGGAGATTTAAAGTTCGGCATTTTTAAATTCTCGCTGCTCCGTCTCTGACGCTGCCACTCGTCTGTTTCCACACAAACACAGAGAAATCCCAGAACGCTCTCCCTGGCCCTTCAGCTTAGGTTGTGCAAATAAAAAAAGAGTGGACAGTATTGTTGCTCCTCAGCCTGTCAGTCAGCCATCAGATAAAAGCAGCAGACATTTCCTCTCCATGCTCAGCCTCTCTCTTGACCTTCACTGCGGTGCACAGGCCCTCCAGCCGAGGGATGCAATATCCTCTATAGGTGCATATCAACTGCCGAGAACGTTTTCAAAAGGTTCCTCCCACCCCGAGCCACCTCACCTGCACACTACAAAGAGCAGGCATTTTCAATCACGGGTCTCAGATGCAGTGGCCTTAGCGTCCGTGGCCTCTGGGCACTCCTGCACACAGCTGACCCTCCGGCTCAGCGGTGGGAGCGGTTCAAAGCCGAGAGACGCTCACATCTCTCAGACTCTCACAAACACAACACAGGCTGCCTCAACAACACGAAGCCGGAGAGCAGCAGCCGAGCCTCCACCAGGCGGCTCTGAAGACGCCTGCGTGGAATAATTACCCGGATTATAAATGGTGCTGACAGATTTAGTCAAACACTTTCTCTTTGTTGATACTCACTAATGATGATTTATGATCATAGGCCGTTAATGCGCGTGCAGCAATTCATCACAGCCCTAAAAGCTGTAAGACTAACTCCGATTATTAGATTAATATTTTATAACAGTAATTAGGGCAGCACGGGCTCGGAAGCAAAGACTAAAGCTCTGAGAGGAAAAAGGCAAATAGAAGTCACACTTCACAAAGAGAGGGATTCATTTGGACGAGTGTCCCCAGTAAACAATGAACGCATCAGTCTGCTTTATTAGAACTGGGGCTTTAATGTTCATAGTTGTGTCCATCATTTTTATTACCCACTGAATGATAACACGGTGCAGGGTAATTGCTGAGATCTGCAAACACAGCAGCGTCGCTACAACAGAGTCTGTGAGGCAGGTCATCATTAAACCAGGAAGTTGGTCTGTAAACTGTGAGGGATGTTTACAGTCTGAGTGAACCGTCTCCTCACATCGCCACTCTGGACACGTTCATGTTGTCCACAGGTTTGATGATGGTGGAACATAAATGCAACATTACAGAGTCACAATGACAAACTTTCCAAATACAACTTAAGATAAACAACAGACCGTACTGTCATACGAAGGATGAAGGCAGACACAAACAAATTCTGGAGATGTCCTTCACAGCGATGTAAAATACACATACTTCCTGCTACTGCTTCTTACTTCCTGTGTCGTGACATGTGAAACCTCCAGAAGGTTTCAAATAAACACTGAAACACTCAGACGGTAACAGCAAACTGAGAAAGGTTCTACTGTTCAACCTGTTTCTGCTTTTGTTTTCTGTTTGTTTGTTTTATTTAGTTTTTTAAAAAAAAGAGGGAACCTCTGATCCTCTGATGACGTATCAAAGCAAAGAACGATTGATTGATTGATTGATTTATGTACAGAGCTAATGGAGGCAGTTAGCGTAGCTAAGCTAGGAGCAGCAGGTCTGTCTCTGTCCACAGCTCTCAGACTAACTCGCTCTGTCTCGTTAAATCCGTGTTCAAACGAGTGTGAAAACGACAGTTTGGGGTTTTGGAGGTGACTTTTCCATGTCTGTGCCTCCACAGAGACCTATTATAAAACCTGTGCACACCCACTGTATCTGGCAGCTCATCCAATAGCCACAGACACTGATGGATTCTTGTTTGTCAGGAAATAGGTTCAACACAACCGAAATCCATAAGTTGTTGTTTCTGCTCTTCTGTTAGAGTAAGCAGATTTGTCAGAATGTTGAAGTATTACTTGGAGGAAAAGCACTCACCTCAGATTCACCTTTCATTTGTTTTTATAGTGTATGCTAATGGGCAATGCATTGTGGGAGTGATGGTTTAAACGATATACGTGCTTTTATGTCACGGACGCTTAAATCTGAGCAGCTGAATCTAAACAGCAGATTCTGTGCAAAGAGCCTGAAGTAACAAGAGTTCTTCTCCTCTGTGGTTTCCAAGCATTCTGCATATTTTAACTGCATAACAGGGTGTAAGTGGCTGCCATATACACCCCCCCCCTCAAAGCCAATTGTGCATACTGACATCTCTTTGTGTTAATGTTGTTCATTTGCCATAATCACCAGCGGCGTGCGGCCTTACAAGGTGCTAAAGCAGGATGAAATGATGATGCTCTCTTTTATTCCTTCACTTCCCTGTTATTTATGGCCTCACTGGGAGAGTCCAGGGTGGGGGGGTCCCTCTGCCCTCCCTCTGGGGCTGTGTGTTGGGCAGTTACAGTGCCCTCGTTGCCTGGTTGATTTACTCGTGATTAAATCATTTCATCTAAGCACATGAAAGGGGGTCGATGAGGGGTGGGGGTGCAAGGGGTAATATCAAACACTGTCTGGCGTCCAGCGTGTTTTGTGGACACTGGGGGGCAGAGCAACATTTAACTTTAAGAGTTGTGTTTCTGCTCAGCTTCTCTTCAGCATGTGTAATGTGTAGTTACCTGGTCTGTGGCGCCACACACCAGGTAACAAGGAACAGAGCGGCAGGGGAAGAGCAGAACCTCCCGTTCATCTAAAGACGCGTACAGGCGTTTGGTGTTGTCGGGTCGCGGTGGGGTGTCGCAACAAAATCCTTGTCCAGATGAATGCAGCAGTGTTGTGGACGTTTCTGTTTATCAGCGTCGGGGGATGGGGGGGTTGGGGGCCTTGGGGTTGACAGTTGTGGATGAGACCGCGGTGCTGAGTCAAGCCAATTACTGCTCTGGGATCAGGTGAGGAAGCAGCAACAGGATCTGCTCACTGGGCGATTCCGGCAGGTCCGAGGTTCTCGGGATTTTACTGGATAGTGAACGGTTAGGAATCTTTTAGTGCACAGACGCTGTAGTTAAAGGTTGAGGTCAGCAATCAGTCATCTGTATGTAACTCAGTTTTAACGACACTCCACAGGAAACAGATGAAACTCTGTAGAATCGAGACTGATGACGCGTCAGCGCAGACCTGAGAGACCCATACATTTACAGTATGTACATTCAGAACACTGCTGCAGTGCCGCTCACGCACCGTTTCTTTCTTTTAATCTGTACCAACTTCCATGAGCTGAGAGCTGCACTCCCACCCTCAGCACACTCTGAAAACAACCTTGTACAACCTGAGGGTTTTTCTCAAAAACTCGATGTTCACTAAAACCTTTATTTCTTATTCTGAAACAGAAAGAAACATCAACTGAAAACCAGAGACCTTAAACCTTCAGCTTTGACTGTAAATCACTGCCTTTGTCCTGGAAACTGGACATGGCAGGAAACATCTCAAAGGTTTCAGTTCAGTTCTTTTTCTTTTAATGTTTGTGGACATCAGGGGAAGACACTGACTTACAGGTAATAAAATACAAATTATACAATACTGATCAAAAATATAAATGCAACACTCTTGTCTTTAGTCACATTTTTTTGGGACGGAATTTTTCTTATTAGTATATTTATGTGGATATATAATGCATTATTATCATGTTGTTTTGTTGGTATTATCATGATAAATAGTCTGATGTGATGCCTGAGAGGCTGAGCTGATTTAAAGGTGTGGTGACTAGTCGACCTGCGAATATCCTTTGTCTATTCCTTTAACGTTGATGAGCATCTTGTTTTCTTCATGAGTAAACAGTGAATCATGACATTACGCAGAGACTGTGTTGATGTTCTGAACATGATCTTTACACAGGAGAACCACTCACTAACACTAACCTTCGTGTCCTTAGAAAAAGTCTCAGATCTTTCAGTTCAACTCATGAAAAACTGGCCTTTATATTTTTGTTGGGTGCAGATTGTGCAGACTCGGGTTCTAGTTTATGGTAGATTTTATTACAGATTTAAAGTGGAGTGTCTGTTTACGCTGGTGTCTGACCTCAGGTACTGATACTTACATATCCCCTCTTCCTCACTGAATCTCACTTCACTCTGGCATAGATTTGCGGAGTGTATTAATAATGGATTTTTATAGAGAAGCCATGCTCTGCATGCTTTTGAAAATGCTGCTTATCCCTGATTAGCAGCGGATCACCAGCCTCTCCATTCATTAAACGTAGCCTGCTTTCGGGGCCTTGAGTGCCGAACTACAGGGACTCTTCAGTGAGCATGGAAAAAATTCAGATAGGATGCTCTGCATAATGAAGCAAACACAAGTTCAAGAAGAAAAAGAACACATGGACTAATTCACCATGCTTCCCTTTACTCTTTACCACTCCGTCTGACTGTTCCATTATTCATCAGCTCCATTCAACTAGTCCTCCCCTGGTAGCCATCATGCCAATCTTTAGCCAAGGCCCGCAGGTTGTATTGGGTTTCTGGAGCCGAGCGCTCTCGCCGGTAAATCTGGACTGTCAGGATGACGGTTCACGCTCCGTCTGTGTCTGTGTACATGTTTATAGCGGGTAGGTACAGTACGCTAAGACATCCCAGCTCACAGGCTGGATGGGATCGATGGCTTTCATCATGTCCTGGGAAAACATTGATTTTTTTTTCATGCCAAACTCCTTCGACAATGAGTCTTAGCAGCCAATTAGGGTTCAGGAGGGAAGAGATACTGTGAGAGCAGCGAGGAAGGAACCCCGAGGCTCTGGATACCTTCTTACCTCCGCTAATGGACACGGTGCTGTATAATGTGTCGGGAGAAACCCGCTGGGACGAGGACACCGTTATCTTTTTATGCATGCCTGGATCCAAAGTGATAGTTAATGTGATAACCACATTATCCAAGTGGAGAGCGCATTAATGTCATGTGACCTACTCATTTCCTTTCATTTACAAGTGCATGAAGTATAAATTTAGGTCAACACGTTCACACTGATTCAGAGTCTTAAAGCTCCGGTGTTTTATTTTGAAGTGTTGATCCATAAGAAGATATATTCGTGCATTTGTCTGTGGCCTGAGCTTTGATGCTTTAACAGTATCAATCCATTAAGAGTATTTCATGGTTTTTAAGACATGTGACTGATGAAATGTGATTCGCCGAAAGGTGAAATCCATAATGGGAAATGTTTTTAAAGTCAAGGTTTGGACGACAGCTGACGACTAAAGTACAACAGTTACCTGGATGAAAACAACAAAACAGAGACATGATGGAGGAGGATCCGCTAATGATTTACAATAAAAGCCAAAGGTTGAAGCTCTCAAATGGTTTTTATTTGATGTTTCTCTGATTCAGAGGCGTAAGGAGTGATAAAGGTTTTAGTGAACCTCGAGTCTCCAGGTTAGAGGAGGCTGTGTTCACAGTGTGTAGGTTTTAGATCATTAGGTCTTGATGGGTTCATATAGAAGCTAGACCTGCTGTGTAATCAGAACACACATGGAAATCTCACGGGCAGCACGGACCCTGGATTGGCAGCAGGT